>NC_056731.1:1238010706-1238090706 GCF_019279795.1 Protopterus annectens | reverse complement strand
ACATTTTGTGTTTTTATATGCTTAATTTCATTTACCTACCCTGATTTTTTCATTCATGTCTCCATTACTGATCTGTTGCTTTTGACACAAGTCTTGTCAAATTTTGGCTAATTTAAAAATCTGTTTCAGTTGCCAGAACTTTTGACTATTTTTTGTGTATATTGTATTTAACCCTACTTCCAACCTGCTTTCAGGTGTTTGCACCATTCTTAAATAAGTTCATACATTTACATTGTATGTCTGTAACCATTTTGCTCTTTTGTTTTGATGTTCATTGAATTTCAAAGATGATGTTTAGCTTCATAGCATTCTTTTTTTAATGCTTTTCCTTCTGTATGTCTATATACATATACATATGATATATATTACATATGTGTGTGTGTGTGTGTGTGTGTGTGTGTGTATATATATATATATATATATATATATATATATATATATATATATATATATATATATATGGTTCTACCTGACTTCATCGACACGCCGGAACATCGACAGCGAAATCGGAAGCCGCAGAAGAGCGAAAGTGCAGAAGACCGACGCGACGGGACCCAGAAGATCGACAGTGCAGAAGACCGACCCGACGGATGAAAGCACCGACGCTGAGGATGCCGAAATGGGAAAAGGCTGTGTAAGTATGCGGTAGTGACGGACGTTAGGGTGCGAGTAAGGTAAGTGTGGATAGGGGTGGGTTAAGTGAGTTAGGGTTAGGGAGCGGGTCAGGTAAGTGTGCGGTAGTGAATGTGTTTGGGTTAGGGGCGGGATAAGTGAGTTAGGGTTAGGGAGCGGGTCAGGTAAGTGTGCGGTAGTGATTGTGTTTGGGTTAGGGGCGGGATAAGTGAGTTAGGGTTAGGGAGCGGGTCAGGTAAGTGTGCGGTAGTGACGGACCTTAGGGTTAGGGTTTGGGTCAGGGTTGTAGGTAGTTGTGTATGTGAGGTTTAGTGTGGGTTTGCAGGGATTTTGGTGTGCTTGTGTTGTGTATGTGGTTTTTGGATGGGGAATGTGTTTTGTTTGTTGATTGTGGTGTGTGAAGTGTATAAGGTTTGGTGTTTGTGTACCGTCGGTTATTTCGTTGTCGGGTATGTGAATTTTCGTGTTTTGGTACTGTCGGTTATGTGGTTTCGGTGATTGCGTTGTCGGTGTTTTGGTGTTTCGGTGAAGTCAGGTAGAACCATTTATATATATATAAAATTTGTTCTCTTTATATTTTCCACAATCTCTTCAAAAATGTAAACATAATATATGGATGAAAGTCCAAATATTTCATTTCTCTTGCATGTTGACAGTACTTTTTTAATTCCAGTTTGATTAACACTTGAGCTGGACTTTTTTCTTAAAGAATTTATTTAGTTTTTTATTTAACATTTCCTCTCAAATTTATTTGCTCTGATCTAATTTTAATAGTTCTTGTGTGGCTTGTTTTTACATTTTTTCTCCTCTACTTTCATTTTTATAACTAAGAGTAGGGAACTGCTATTGGTTCTTATTAATGCTTCCATTTTTGTATGTGGCCATTCTTTCGTTTTCAGCTATTACAAAATATGTGACAGAATTATCATTTTTGGTACAATGTACACATTTAAAATTTTGACTATGACCATAAGCATTGGCATTGTTCAAATCATTCTTTTTTTATAATGCTCAGCAATTCATTCACATCTATTTATCTTGTTTTATGCAGAGTACCTAATTTTCACTTTCCACATATAGCTGGACTAGTTTTAGTGCACTCATGTTCAAACATTAAAATAAACCTAATATTACTATTATCCCATATCTGTTACATGACATACTTTTATTGATTAACATGTCCTGTCTTTCTGTCCTTTTATAGCCAATTCAACTCAGATTCTTTTTAGCAAGATATAGGCATACATATAACTTCTGTTGATACAGACAACCGCATTTAACAGTTTATACATCTCATCAATGCATAGTATTTCAATGACATTATATAATTCATTGTTTTAATTATTCAGGAATGGAGATTACTTTTTTATTTTTGCCTTTGATCCTAATTCTGTCTAAAGCAGCTGTTCTTTCTTGGATGATTTTTAAGTATTACATAATCTTTGATTGTTATTGCTCTTTCTTTCACTACTAAGAATATAATTTTCATCAGTATATTGGAAGAAATCTTCATCCCTAAATTATATTTGAAGCTTTAAAATTCTAGATAATATTTCCATTGTTTTAATCTGCTCAACTTCTGCCTTTTTATTTAGTCAGTTTTATACATTCATCAAACCATTATCCTATTAATGTGGGATATCATCAACCCGCTTAACATTTTCTGACATTTCTCTGTTGAAACTAAAAGTATACTATCCATCTATTTGCATTGTATCGTATGCCTTTTCCACTTAACAAATGCTCATTTGAATTTGCTTCTCTTATAACATTTTAGATTGAAACTTCAATGGACTTTGTAAGTTCCAGAGAGTTATTTAATGTTTTTTGAACCCTGTACTTGTAACTCAGTTACCTCTCCTTTGATTCTATCATAATCAAATAAATATGATACTTTCTGTTTTTACTAAATGGAACATTCCTTGTTTGCTCTACAGACACTGGAACACGTATGTGGTGTACTACATTTCAATGCACCTACAGAGATTTTCCATTTACAAGAGTTTTTGAACTGGCATGACCCCTGTTTTATGAGTTATTAAGTTAGTAATGCTATATTTAGTGTTAATATGTCCATATGTATGACTCCAAGATAATAAGAAACAGGCTTAGAATATATGGATGTTGACCACAGATGGTACAGTACACAGGATGCATGTCTGCTACTACTGTTCTTATAGGTTCATAGGTAGGTACTAGGCTATTGGCCCTAGGGCATAACTAAGCCTTGCCAAAAATTTTTTTTGCTTACGCTTCCCTCCCAAGTGGTTTAGTTTCCTGCTCCCCTGTCTAGCAGGGCCACTGAAGTGATTCCTGGGGTGAATTTCCTGTTTCCCATTCACTCATCATGATTCCTCTTGAAGACCGCTAATGAGGAGCTCTGCCTCACATTTATGGGGACCTTATTACAGAGCAAGGAAAGTCTCTGGGACATGAATCTGTCCATCCAACAAGTCCTGTTTATTGTTGATGTCAGGTTTAAGTCCCTTGCGCAAGTAGCTCTGGTGGATTGGGTTTTCCTTAGGTGGAGCATTTCTAGCAATTTGGGGTTTGACATAGTCTTGTATGTCAGGCAGAGATCACCTCTGAGTAGCTGGTATGCGACCGAGTACAGTCTCAGTTTTTTTAGCCTCATGGCATAGGGTAACTGTTTGAGGCCCATTATCCTCTTTGTGAGGTACTTTAGAGGCCTCTCCAGTTGTTGCAGATGTCTTGTTAGGTACATCCCGAACAGGGCATTATATTCATTAATGGGTTTAATGAGTGATGAGTACAGTTGGACAATAACATCCTTATTCCTGGATGCAAACCCTTTTGTGATAAGGTGGGCCATGTAGAAGGATTTTCTAACCACTTTTGCAATATGGTTGTCGAAGGAGAGGTTACTATCCACCTGAGTCCCTAGGTCTCTTATCACACTCTCCGTGGTACGTGGGCTACCAGCTATGTTCATAGGTACTTGTTTTTTTTCCCAAAGGCGATGATGATGCACTTTTTGGCATTTAGCTTGAGGCCGTGGTTTTGGCACCATGTATCTGTATCCGTAAGACCCTTTTGAAGGATGTCTACATCAGTAAGGGTCGCAATTATGGCACCCAGTTTGCAGTCATCTGCGAACTTTATTAGCCATAGTCCCTCCATGCTTGCTTGTACCTCTGAGAAGTTGATACCGAACAGGAGGGGTCCCAGGACTGAGCCCTGTGGTACACCACTAGTCACAGGTTTGGAGTTGGATCTAGTGTTTCCTATTCTCAGTGACTGAGTTCTTTCCATGAGCCAGTTAGCAACCCATCTTGTAACATAGAGGTTTATATTTAGGTTGGTGAGTTTGTCAATAATTCCCAAGTGGGGAATGGTATTGAAGGCCTTTGCGAGATCAAGGTATGCTGTGTGAACCACCTTTCCCCTCGTCTATTGCTTTAGTGACCATTTCGAAAAAGTCAACCAGATTTAGGAGACAAGACCTTCCCTTTACAAACCCAAACTGGGTGAGGTCAAGGGTTTGTATGTTCCCAATGTCTTTGTTTATAAGTTCCATGAGGATGCGCTCCATGGCCTTGTAGACGAGACTCATCAGACTGATGAGGCAGTAATTCCTGGAGTCAGTGGTGTCACCTCCTTTGTAGAGTGGTATAACTCTTGCCCTGTGCCACTCTGTGGGCACATAGCCTGAGGTGAGGCTGTGGTAAACATGGTATTAAGGTGAGGGATTAATTTGTTTTGGAGTTCATGTAGCACGCAGCCTGGGATGCTGTCTGGTCCCATGGATGCTGTGTTTTTTGCCTTGGAAAGTGCTATTTTCACCTGAGTGTCTGTGATTTTAGGGGCAGCACAATCTTCTGGTATGGAAATGGGCCCTTTGGGGGGTGAGGGTGGGGTGAAGTTTGCACTGATCCTATCTACCAGTATATTGGCGATGTCAGTTGGTTCAGTGAATTTTGAACCATTATGCTGTAGCTCAGAGCAGATCTGAGAGTTGCTATTTAGGTTTTTGACATAGCTAGAAAATACTTTGTGATTGTCTTTGGTGTCTGTTGCGATTTTTCTTTCAAAGCTCGCCTCAGAGTTTATGAAGGTTCTTAGCTTTTTGCTAAGGTTGGTCAGGGAGCCCCTCCATTCCTGGGTTTTTACTCTTTTTTGCAATAATTTCTTCCTTCTATTATAGACCTTATTTATGGCCGGGGTCCACCAGACTGGTTTCCACTTTTTGGAGGAGTGGGTCTTGGTCTTGTTTGGGATAGCACAGTCCATGCACTCATGCAGGTACTTGTAGAGCAAAGATATCTGTCAGAATCTTAGACTGACATACCATCATGTTTTGTTTTTTTTTTTTGTTTTGTTTTGTTTTCTCTCTCTCTCTCTCTCTCTCTCTCTCTGTCCTTTTTTCAGTTAAGTAATTACAACCCGTGTCTTATACTGACTGCACACAAAATTTCCTTTAAACATCCAGAAGCTTCTTCACTAAATACCACTGAATTTAAAGACTAAAGACATGCCAACTTTAAGATACTCGGTGATAAAATATCAAAATTCACTTATGGATACACCTCCACTGACCTTGAAACATCAGTAAGATTCATTAAGGATTTCTATACCAATATAGAAAACTGCATAGAACTAACTGCCCTTCCAAAGCCAAGTATCATGAGAAGTTCAAAAACAAATTAATCTGTTGGTCCACCACCGTTACATAAGCTATACACCAAAAAAGAAACTCCTTAAATTATTTAGAAGATCCAAAACACCTATTTTCAAAGATGATATTGAAAGAATCAAAAGTATCACCAATATATATATATATATATATATATATATATATATATATATATATATGGATCTACCTGACTACGTCGAGACTTCAGAAGAGCGAAAACGACTTCAACGACGCCAGAAGATCGACAAGGCAGAAGACCGACGGAGGAAGACACCGACGCTGAGAACACTGAGATGGGGAAAGGATGTGTAAGTATGCGGTAGTGACGGACGTTAGGGTGCGAGTAAGGTAAGTGTGCGATGTTGACGGTGTGTAGGGATAGGGGTGGGATAAGTGAGTTAGGGTTAGGGCGCGGGTTAGGTAAGGGTGCGAGTAAGGTAAGTGTGCAATGTTGGCGGTGTGTAGGGATAGGGGTGGGATAAGTGAGTTAGGGTTAGGGCATGGGTTAGGTAAGGGTGCAGTAGTGATAGTTTTTGGGTTAGGGACGGGTTAAGTGAGTTAGGGTTAGGGCGCAGGTTAGGTGAGTGTGCGATAGTGACGGACCTTAGGGTAAGGGTTTGGGTTAGGGTTGTAGATAGTTGTGTATGTATGGGTTACTGTTGGTTTGTAAGGATTTTGGTGTGCTTGTGTTGTGTGTGTGGGTTTTGGATAGGGGATTTGTTTTGTTTGTTGTTATGATGTGTCGAGTGTATGAGGTGTCGTGTTTGTGAACTGTCGATTATGTGGTGTCGGTGAAGTCGTTTTCGCTCTTTTGATGTTTCGATGTTGTCAGGTAGATCCATATATATATATATATATATACATATATATATATATATATATATATATATATTTATATCTATATATATATATATATATATATATATATATATATATATATATATATATATATACTGGCTTGTGAAGTCAAATATAGTTATAAATCCTTTTTATCTATGCCAGAAAACTGAAAAACAGTACCTATATTCCTCATTATACCACCCTGACTTGCCCACAGTCTCCATCCTATATTATGAACAGCCTGCCACAAGTCGCACTACTAAACTGCCCTATGATGCTGGACACTTGCTAAGAAAATCAATGTATATGGTCAAGAGAGGTCAGCAGCAATTTTCTAAATGACACCTGATGAATGGCCATGGCTTATAAAAGTGCCATTAAAAGATATGGTCATGTCTCCCAGTGGCACTTTTTGTGGAAGGGTACCAGCTAGGAATTGAAGATCTTCCTATATGTGCTCAATAAGACCACCAGAAATGCCAGTTTGGGGACTCTGTTGAGGGCCACCACTATAAAGTCGATGCCTGCTACACACTCACCATAGTGATGTCTAATGACACTGGCCATTTCTCACTCTAATGAGCTCTGCAGAAACTGCTACACTGTCATGCAGAGGTGAAACATCTTAGCCAGTGAGAAGAAAAAGAGGTCATAGTAAAGGCATCTGTGATGTATTCTGGGACTCTGCCCATGCTACTGACGCATATATATGTATCCTGCATAGTGCATTATATGTTTTAGGCATGTTACTGAGAAATATAGTTTATTCTAGAGCTGTGGAGATCATACAGTAGAATCATCCTCTATATTAGAGGAGAGGAAGTAAAAGCTTTCTAGGCACAAGGGAAAATATGACTTATTTCCTTTCTGTAATAAATGCATTAGGTATCTGACAGCAACATGCATGATTGTCACCCTGGACAGGTAAGTCTGAGTATGTTTAGATGTAGAAATATTAGTAGCATCATTTGAATGTTAGTCAAAGTACAAGGAATGCAAGTGTGCGCGTGTGTGCGTGTGTGCGTGTGTGTGTGTGTGTGTGTGTGTGTGTGTGTGTGTGTGTGTGTGTGTGTGTGTGTGTGTGTGTGTTCAAAAAAAGTTCAAAAACATGAATCCAAAACCACTGAACACACTTTAAAAAAAGCGCTTTCATTGGTAAAGCGCTTTCGTTAAAGTATGTTAAAAAAAAAAAACACTAAATCTACTTGAATGCAAGGAGGCAAGCCCCCCTGCACCCCCCCACACCCCCTACTTTAATATTCTCACTCCGAGGTTGCACTACAGTGAGGAAAAGGGAATTTTCCCTTACCGCACCGTAGTACGACCAGAACAAGCATACTTACGTGAAAGTGCTGCTTCGGTGAACAGTACTTTTGAGCAGGTATGCTCACCAAATTAGGATTCGGTAAAAGATGCAGTTGAGCATCTGTACAGATCCCATAAATACATGCATACATACAAGGAAAGAAAATAGCTACATCTACCTCAAAAAAGTTGTACAGTCCCTCCTTCTTCCTACAGGCATCATTTTCTTCCTTATTTCATTCATGTATATTTCTGTAATTGCTGCCTCCTGTTCGATACTCTCATTGCCACCCCTTTTTATAGACAAAAGTCACATTTGATCAGCACAGTAGAACGTTTAAAGTGCAGGTGCATGCCTCTACTGTGTTCATTAATTGTTTTCTTCTGAATCCTAGCCACAAATTGTAGATTCTCCTTTTTCACTGTAGATAATGCTACTAGTGTGAGTGGGTTTACTAATTTGTTCTGAACTTCTGGCCAAAGCTGATAGTTTCAGTTTGTTCTTTGATAAAGACCTGGGTCAGTTTGCATGATGATATGTACTTGCTGAAGACATTCTGTGGTATAGTTCAACATGTTTACGAATGCCATCCATCATTCTTTACAACAATATTTTCTATCAAACTCTAAACAGGTTTATTTAAGGGCTTTCTTTGTGCACTTCTTTAGAACAAAGAAATTATTCATGATGTGAATAAAATGTTTTTGGAGTACGTGCAGTCAGTGAATATTGGAGGGACAGTCTGAAATGAACAGCACAATGCATTAAGCAAAATTGTGCAATAAACAACTGCACACTTTATGAAGCCTATTCAGAGATACATGTAAACCTATCAAAATTGTGCAATTGACATCATATACTAATGGACATATAATGATATGGAAATGAGCAACATTACGATAAAGAATTTAGGTAAAATATATGAGGGTAAACTATATGCAAATGTATGTGTTGTACTGACAATCCCTGCTATGGGGACCTTCTAATATTTATCAGGGGGCACAGTGGGTGTATCGCAGCCCTCCAAGAATACTACATCCGTTCCTTTGGGTTATACTGCAGCATATGGAGAAGCATAAGTGGTTATCAAGGACCACAGAGGAAAGAAACAATACTGCCTGGTGATCCTACAAAACACATTTTCTAAGGTTCTATGGGCTATTTTTTACAGCCACATCACTATGAAGCTCCTGCCTGGTCTACCTGGAGAAGCATGTATCAGTTGGAAGGGTTTCCACTTTGTCAGATTCCAGGTTGTATGCAACATGTAGAATATTATATGCAATAAGTCTTTACACTGTTCAGGCACTTCCCGTAATCGCCACTTGTGGCACAGATTCGACTGGCATGCATTCAGTCTTTACCTGCATTGTTCGGGTGGAAAGAAATCACATGACAACATCTTACTTACAATGCTGGCTATGCCCTGGAGCTAATGGCTTATGACTCTGATAAGCAATGCATAATAGATCAGGGCTGAGATACAATACAACATCACATTGTTGTAGACTGACAACATCAGCTAGCACATGTTCAGACTGATGTAGGCCAGCTTCCATTGCCTAGAGCCCACTGATGACATTCTGTAGTATACTTATAAACTTGTAGATAGATATTTCCTGTCTGTATAATTATGTACAACATGTTGGCATACAAGCAGATAGAGAAGGGAATTGCCACTGAAGGTCCAGATAAACCAAAAACGGTAGTGGAGGAGGCACTAAGTGAGGAGTCATAGGGTGAAGGGGCTGTATGAGAAGACCATGCAAGGCAGAAATGGGGAAAATAGTGGTGGCATTGATGAGGAGACAGTGCCTGGTTTGAGTTCAATTAGATACAACAAAGCTTAAAATGAATGTGTGCAATGCTACACCCAGGCAATGATGTAGAGTGCATTCATTGGGCATGCTGTGCATAAAACATTACCTAATTCATGTAAAACAGCAGTGAGGGCAGGGCAGTGTACAGCTTTCATCATATGTGTAGATGAGAAGAAGCACAGTGACAGGAACCAGCAATGGGCAAAGTGGTGGGAGAGTAAACTATGAATGTGGAAATGGGTGTATGATATGAGCAGGAGATTGTAGAATCTGAGTATGTTATGTACTGAGGGGGTGGGTAAACAGCAGTAGCAGATACTTGCTCAGAAGAGGTTCAAGGTGGAACCTTTACTGCAGATCAAATGTGGTTGGACTCTGTGTACGTCAGTGTGTGTAACTGGTGTTTTGGGACCTCTGATGAGAACAATGCAATCCCTAGCCATGGATGTGTCCCATCTGCAGAATGCTAGACAAAGGCAGACCATGAGATTATAAGCTCAGGGCTGTGCCATATGTCTGACAACAATGCAGTCCATTACTGCACTTCAGGTACACCACCTGTGAGTAGTGAGGGAGAGGAAGTAGTGCCTAGCAGTATATGACCTTGACTTTCCTGAAATGTGGTGTGAAGCAGGTGACTAGTGGGCACAAGAATGGGTTCAATCTTAAAATGTGGAGGGAGATCTCATTATGGTGGTAGTTAGGGTACATGTGCCTGTCAAACACACCAGTCAACTGGACAATACCCACTTTTATGTCATCCTACAGACTATGCAGTACACCTGTCACATCTAGGGATGATAGGCATGACCTTTCCTATCATGGGTTCTGGAGAGATGGTTTTACAAGCAAAAAAGTAATTTCACTAGACATGGGTAGTATTGAACATTTGATAGTTACTGTTACAGACAGTGTCACTATGCCCTCAGACTGTTCCCTTGTAAGGCTGCCATCATTGTCAGTTTCCAGTGGATTACTGACATCAAGAATGCCCTGTTCTATGTCTGAAGATCCCATGACTGTAACACCAGTGAATGCTGACAGCTAAATGCTCATGTAGACCACTACTAATGTGCAATAATTCCAATTCCCTGTATTGCATTAATGGTGCAGGTAAGTGCATGACAAAATTGGCATAATGGTTAAGGTCTTTGCCTCACATCCTCAAGGTACAAGGTTCAATCCTGACGTTTGGTCAATGTGTGTATGGAATTTGCATGCTCTCCTTGTGTCTTTGTGGAGTTCTCCTACTTACCAAAAACATGCTGAGTGCTTTCACCTCAAACTCACCTAAGAATGGAATTGTAGTGCCTGTCTGGGGTAGAGTTGTATAGATCAACTACTTTGGGCATCAGCTATGGTACATATTATCCTCTACATAGGAGGACATGGATCACAGACTGTGTGACATGTCAGGACTACTTGGTGGTATAAAAACTGGCTCTAGATGATGTGGTTGAGTTGACTAATGTCACAAAAAAAAAGGTATGGATATTTGCCATGGACTTATACTAATGGTGGGAGGGGCCTATTGGCTAGTGTGTGCCCATTATAAAGCCTGGGTCAATCCACTACAGACTGGTTGTTGGCCAGTTGCCCATCCTAGGTTACCTGGAATAACTCTTGAGCAAAAGCTGGAGGTAAACCAATCAGCCTGCCAAACATGAACTAAGGATTGCTACACATAATATAGGTTCAATGACAGGATGGAGGTTTGGAAGTGGATGACATAATAGTAAGAAGGTGGCTGGACATCCTCTGTATCCAGGAGACAAGATGGAAGGGCAGGGCAGCAAAGTCATTTGTACGGGAATCTAGAGTCTACTACTCAGGAGGAAAACAGACTAGATTTGGTATGGGACTTTTGAAGGGAGGCTTCAGAAGATAGTGAGGAATGCTATCAGAATTAATGACAGACTCATGGCAATCAGAATCCAGTGTAAAGATAGAGCGGCATTCATAATTTCAGCCTATGCCCAATAGTAGGGTTGTGATAGCAAGGAAAAGAGCACATTAAAGCATCAGGTGCAGGACCTACAAGATAAATAAGGCCAGCAAGAGTTGGTTTTGATAATGGAGAACCTGAATGCACATATTGGGACAGATAGAACAGGATATGAGGACTGCCTGGGTCCACATGGGTGGGGCCCCTACATTTTTAATCATTTTGCCCTTTATGGATGGAGTAACAGGAGAAAGGAAGGAGAGGCCATTCTAGACTTCTGTCCACCAAATGGCTTGATGGTTGGTCACATGTGATTCAGCAAGAGAGACAGCCACAAGGTCACATACAAGAGTGGCAAACATACAACTCAGATAGACCTTCTCCTAGTAAGGAAAGAGCAACTGAGTAGAAAAAGAGATTGTAAAGTGATACCAAGTGAAACAGCCAGCCCATAGTTTAATCCATTGCTTGTCCCAATCATCTGCAAGCAATGGTCAGAGAAGTCTCTAAGATCAACAGAAACCAGGCTGAAGACCTGCAAGGTAACTGGAGAGAATGCATAAGAGTTCAAGGAAATACTCTGGGCTTGAGCACTTCAGGATGAAAAGGAAATAGGTAGATTTGAAGAAAAATAGCAGCATCTCAAAACAGTATGTATGCGAGCTACAGAACACAAATGCCACTTAGTCAGAAAATAGGGCATATAAAGAAAGTTTGTGGGGGAATGTAAAAGTACTGTAAGTTATCAAAAGAAAGAAATAAAGAATGCTGGAAAAAAGTGTGAGATAGAAAAGATAGACCAGGCTAAGTAGAAGTATTGATTTGCTAACAAAGGAGCTAAGAGAGCAGTTGTAATAGTGAAGAGCAAGGCATCAGAGGCACTCTACCAACTTCTGGAAAGTGACTCTACATGGCAAAATAAACTCAATCAGGTTGCAAGTCAAAGACAGAAAGATAAAGAAGATAGTCATTAGGCACCCTTCATAAGTGATGCCAGCAACAACCTGCTCACCAGTCCACAAGACATCAAATGCAGATAGAAGCTTCTAAATGAAGAAAATCCCACAGAAGCTTTTCTGCCCCAGACACAGCCTGCAATGAAAGAAGAAGAACAGCCCACCCTAGAATAAGTAAGAACAAACTCTAAAGAAAATGAAATAAGGGAAACCAGCATTCTCAGATGAGGTCACAGCTGTTATGATCAAGACATTTGGTGGGATAGGGTAGAAACAGCTCCTGAGGGCACTCATAGTGTATGGAGAGAAAGGTGTATCACAGCTGACTAAAGAATAAGCATAGTAGTTCCCATGTAAAGAACAAAGGAGACATTCATAACTGTTGGCAGTATAGAGGTACCAAATTCCTGTCACACTACATGAAATTTCTGGAGAGGAAGATGAATACACTGGGTAATATAAAACAAGGTGGGAGATGAGAAATTTGAATTCAGATCAGGATACAGCACAATCAACCCAATGTTTGCAGTAAGACACATAGATGAGAAGAAGCTGGAGATGAAGAAGAAATCCAGCTGGACATTCCTAGACTTGGAGAAAGCATATGACAAGGTCCCAAGAAAGCTGACTTGGAAAGTCCCAAAATATTTCAGTCCCAGACACATTGGTTAAATTGGTACAGACTATGTACTAGGAACCAAAGGCAAAAGTGCTGACAGCGTTCACACTCAGAGATGGGCTCCAAGTAGGAGTGTATGTGTACCAGGAGGATTCAGCTCTGAGTCTACTGCTGTTCATACTAGTGATGCACTACCTTAATAAACAGTTTGGAAGGGACAGATCAACAAAGCTGCTGTATGCAGATGATGATGTGGTATTACAAGCAGACTCTAAAGAAGGACTTCAGCAAAGGATAGGATAAGATTACATAATTGCATTGAGAAAGAGTTTTGTAACTCAAAAGCTTTGCTGTGTTTTATTATTTTACTCATTAAAATAGTGTTTGGCATTGAGCTCTTGTCATTTTATCTTGGATATTCTTGCTGCTTTGTCTTCAAGAGCTCTTTGGACACCAGGACTGGTTGGTTTTGTGTGATATCTGAAGAAGCAGTGAGTTACATTAAAATGGAAAATAGTGGAAACTGTTAACGGCTTAAAGTACCTTGGAAGGGTGGTTGAGCAGAAGGGGTGTCTGAATGAGGAGGTCAAAGCTAGAATCACAAGGGCTGCAGCAAGCTGGCACAGAGTGTCTGGTGTAGTATATGACAGAGGAATGCCAAAGAAGCTGAAAAGTAAGGTGTAGAAAACAGTGGTGCAATCAATAATACAGTATGAGAGAGAAACTTGGGAAGTGAAGGCAGAGCAGTTGAGGAAGCAAGAGGTGATGTAGATGAAGTGTCTGAGATAGATGGTAGGATACACACTATGGACAGACAAAGAAATGAGGACATTAGTGAAGAATCCTAAGTAGCTGAAACTGCAGAAAAAGTCAAAGAGAATAGCCTACAGTGGTATAAGGACTTGTGTGCAGGAAAGCAGAAGACAATCCTGTGAAGAAGATTTGGGACAGACAGGAAGAAGGCAAGATGAAGTGTGAGCATCTAGCAAAAAGATGGATAAATTGTCTGACAGAAGAACTGTGACAGTCAGCATGAGTGTCAAAGAATGGAAGAGACTGGCATTACATCGAGAAAGATTGTGACAGATGACATGATACCCTGACCCCATGTAGAAAATGTGAAAAAGAGGTTGAGGATGGTAATGCTACAGATAGAGGCTATGCAGAGAATGTCAGCAAATGTATCTCACATGGTATGTCTTTGTTCCTCCATTCTAACTGTGCCTGTGGAAGGGAAATTATATTGCTGAGCATCCCTGATCTCATGTGTTATAGAAACAAGGAAATCAATGTGATGCATCCCAAAGAGAGACACAGAATTGCGCATCCAGTTCAACTCCTACATATAAGCCTATGACAGGGATCAGACTCCTTTCAGTCTCTTCAGACAGACAATAGGAAGTCCTCCATGGGGGTGATGATGGTCTGTGATGGCAGGCCCCCTGGATATGGCCACCTTCTCCTGTGCAACAGTGTGTTCCATGTTCCAAGCATGCAGGATCATGTCAGTTATCCTACAATGGAATCAATGAACTGCCCTGTTCTGGCCACTGACCACATTAATATGTGTACCAGCTCATACTACACACGCTCAGAAAAGGCATGGTTGCTCTTGTTTATGCTCAGTATCTGCCACCTATGCCCACAAGGGATCTTCAGTAGTACTCCAGTCTCTGCTTTGGATTAGTTCTTGAGGAGATTCCTTTCCTATGGCATCATGTATCTACCTTTAAATGTGGGCATACAGCTATGGCCAGTGGGCAGGCACAAAATATATTTATAGCATCATCTATACAGGTCATTCACTTGTGGGAATTGTAGTACAGGGCATTTCCCCTTTGCACTTCATTGTATTGTTACATGTTCCCTGCTTCTGCGTGGTTTTCAATCTATTTCTCAGACCTTTAGGACAACACTCAAGGCCAATGGTTATCTGGCTTTGCAGATGGCTGTAAACTGAGTGTTGTTATTCGATCTTCCACTGACTCACAAATGGTCCATCATGGATTAGACCATGTTAACAACTGATTCAAAGACAATGATTTCAAACTAAAACAAACAAAAAAATATGCAACATAGTTCATTTTCATCAACAAAACATTTTCCATACTATATAGGTAACATACCTATAACTAGGAATTTCACCCTGGGGATCACTTCAGTGGCCTTGCTTGACAGGGGCACTGGGGACTAACTTTGGGGGGTATGATGCCAGGGAATCTTCTTGGGCTAGGCATATATAGGCTCCAGGGCTGTTAGCCTAGAGCACACCTATGACTCTATGAACCTTCTAATCAGCCATCATTGTAGAGGACCTATTCATTCATTTTGATAATTCCTTTTCTTTTAACCATCACATCTCCTCTAGTGTTCAAAAAGCCTTTGGTTTGGCTCGTGTAATTTTCACATACATTTCATCTATGTATTCTTCTTTACTTGTGTCTCTTCAGACCTATTATTGAATATAATGCCTCTTTTGACATGTATTTATCTTAATATCCCTCAAGTTCAGAGACCTCAGAGATTATTGACTAAAAAGAAAAGTGTCCTTAAAAAATCTTAGTTATCCACCTATCTCTGTAGTCAATATCTTACAGACTCCTCCTTGAAGGTAAATGTCTACCTTTTCCAGTCATGAAACATTCAAAACTCTTTGACCACCTATTCTGTTTCTTAAATGCTCAGTAAAAAGAATTGAACCTTCATCAGAAAAATAGCAGATACTGGAATGATAATAGATGCATATCGTAATGTATCCCCCACGTGTAACAAATGTGTAGCAGAGAAGTATGTTTGCTTCAAGATAAAACTAGATAATTAGATGTGCAGCCTCATAATCACACTTGGTCTATTTTATGTTGCTCTCCTAGAGGCTGGAGAGAATTTTCATATATAGGTTATTGGTTAGGCTTTCAGTGATCTGCAGACTGTTTGCATGGTACATACCAAATATTCAGTCCTAACCAACAGAGATATCTTTTTAGTTTTGTTTTAATTTTTCCTATTTGCTGATCAGGGAAGGCTGTTCAGGGCAACTGTCTCATTTTGGCAGTGACTAGGTAACATTGTTTGCTTAAATTTCATGTTGAGAGTCTCACAGCTGGCAAATGAAGATAGACAGAATAAAACTGTGTGTGCTAAGCACAGGAAGCAGCTCATTAACAGCTCGGAGCTTTGGTCCTCTGTGCTAACCGCCAGACATCCAGACTGCAACATCGTTAGTATCCAACTCACTATTCCTGAAATCTTTAGGTGACGTGATGAGTACCACATTAACAACTGTTTTATTATACAGTTCTGGACCTTATAGTTTAGTAATTATACTACTGAGGCAATTTAAGGTAGATGTTTATGAACTGCACATTAAAACAAAAGGTTAAAAATGCCAAGAAAGACCCAGTTAAGCTAGATTTTTCACTGTGTGAATACCATAAACTTGTTCTAGTGGAGGCAATTTGGGTATATGCAAGCAACCCCTTAAGAACTTACCTGTGTTTCAGCTACATGGCTTCTGAATGGCCACAACTGTTCACGTCTTACTTTTTAAGTCTTAAATGGTAATGGTAATTCATGGCAAAAAAGCTGAGGCCTACTGTAGACATGCCAGGCTTTACATTTTTTCTGAGCTCATCGGTACAGCATAAGTGGATTTTTGGTTATACTTTGGCAACAATAAGCATAAGATCGAGCCTGATGTCCATAATCATTAGGGTGTTTGCACATTGTCCCTAAATGGCCTTAAGCACTGCGCTTCCAAAGTATAGCCAAGCAAGCTCATAAAAAGGGTGATACATGGCATATCTACAGTTGTAAAATTTGGTTTTATTGGCTTGAATGCAAAAGTAAAGACTGGCAATGCTCCAATAGCTTTAGTCAACCCAAACTATTTCTCTAATTATTTTTACACTGTATCTTATTAAAGTGAATCTTTTGTTTTCAGAACAGATACTTATCTATCATTACTAGACATGGCATTACTATTCTAGATTTAATTATTTATTTTAGTAACTTCTGCCTTCTAGAAAAATTGAAAAATGGAGAAAAATGGGTGCAACAAATCATCTTCCCAGATGACTGTGCACATTTTCGGGGCAAGAGAAACAGAGTTTAGAGAAATATGAGTGTATGTCATGTCTGCTTATAGCTGTGGCTCTAAGAAGACATGACATATGAGTGTATGTCATGTCTGCTTAAAGCCACAAATATAAGTAAGTGACAGGCAGACAGCATTAAACATTTTAAAGCTTATAAGTTTTAAAGACTACATTTTTCATACATTTGTTTGCAAATGCATTGATATTAGTTATGTGAAATAAAAAAGCACTATTATTCAAAGCTGATGTGACTGCTTTTACACAGAAGATAAATAGTAGCCAAGTTATCTTGTGACAGGTCCCAAGGTATCACTATTGCTTCCTGATTATGAAGAGAGGAATCGATGGTTCTAATTAACACAACCTGTTATTTTGCATCACAGGCTAATCGCCAGTTATAGCCAACTACTCTGCAAGAGAGTACAAGAAAAACGATATTTTGTTCTGTTTGTTTTGAACAGGACTGTGCAAGAAGAGATGCCTGAGCAGCAGAACACACAGATGTCAAAGATTATAGGACCTGGAACTTGATAACTAGTGTTGAAGGTAGCAATGCTAGTGCTGTTCCATTTTTAAAATGATTATTTTTCTTTGTGCTCAAGCTAGTTCATTTCCAAGGGTTGGTGCTGAGTAATACATTGTATTGATACTGAATTCGTTTTGGGGCTATGATGACTGAAGTAATGAATGAATCAGTTCAGAATTTATGAAATATTGAAAAAAAAAGGGCATCTATAACAGGTACCCATGATTTTATGACTGCATTTCAAACTTTGAAATTAAACTTACAAAAAAGGCTTCATTTGAGAACACTACAAAAGTGCAGTATCACAAGAAATCAAGTCAGAGTTCTGAAACGGATTTCAGCACTTAATTTTTAAAGTACCTGATTAAAGTAGCTCAGGAAGGGCTTTGATATCATAATTTTATTTTGAAATTTTGTTTCCCATAGGTATTCGATATATTTGGAGTCTCATTTTAAGATCAGACTTAGATTACTATTATGTGAGGCACTGGTGCTCGCAGCATGTCTTTGTGTACAGTTAAGCAGATTTTTTGATTGTTAGGAAACAATACACATCAGTATATCTACTTTGTTTTACACTATACTAGTTCATAAACTGATATTTTTATATTTTGATAAACTACGGTCCATGGAAGATTATTTTAGTATAGATAGAGAAGACAAAATAAGTAAAATAATACCAGATGTGTGTCTAAGAGGATAGATAACAATAAGGTTAGATGATATATTTGCATTTAGATTATGCAGCTGAATAATTTATTTATGGATAGGATATTGAGATGGCATCATTTTTGACAATGTACACACTTCGCCAGATGCCAAAAGATAGTTGTGGATAGCACAGTGTGCCAAATGAAGATGATGGCAAAATGGTGGCAGATGCAATTCCATAATGGATGTAATGACAAGCACAACTATTAATTTCTTCAGCATAGGATAATTGCAGACTCTGCATATGCATGCTAGATTCCAAATCCCAATAAGTGCATCCAAACAATGACAACAAAATGTAACAGACTAGTATACCAACAATTTTATGAAAGCATTCGACAGAGGCCATATATGCTGCAGATATTTCTAATAAATTACAAAGCAATCTTGCTGATTCCACAAATTTGTACTAAAAAACATGCAAGCTACAGTTAATGCATTACAGCACACTGGGGTTCTACAGACTATACTAGAAGAGGATCTAAAAAGCTGTCCTAGAAAGCAGCCAACAAGGCACCAAGCCAGGCTACTGTTAAGCTGGCTGTCTGACCAGGAAATCATAGATAGATACAGATTAGACAGAGGGCTGGCGCAGGTTGTGTCCAGGACATGTCATCCCACGTGTCATACAGTCTGTGGGGTAACCCTTGTAGAAATAAAATTATGCCTGTGTTTGTGTATACTGACCTCTGGGATATTTCAGCAACATGGATGATATTGTAGAGGTGTCCCAGACAGCCACTAGTCACATTCTAGGACAGTTCCTGGTAGTAATGTGCAGGATAGTAGATGAATCCATCCATTTCCTAGTAACAGCCCATAGAATGCAGAACTGCATTGGCACAGTTCTGTGCCATCATTAATTTTCCATATGTTCTTGGTACAATTGACTGTACCCATGTACAAATCAAAATACCAGCACTGGGTGATACTGACTGATACATTAATAGTGGCCATCATAAAATTGTCAGGTAGTGTGTCCTGCAGATGATCTCATTATCAATATCATGGCAATACAGCCTTGTAATAAGCATGATGCTGCTATATAGAGGGAAAGCAAGCTGCAGGCTGTTTTCCAACAAGGTAACCTTCTGGAGGGTTTCTACTTGTTAACTACAGAACCACAGCTACATTGTAATCTGAATCGACACCTGTCAACAGTAAGCAAGGTGACTCAATGCATTTTCTTCTACAAACAGATGACTGTGATTATTCATGGAAGCCTTAGCTCATGATGTTATTCAGAGCCCCATCTATTCCTGCACACCACAACAGATAACATCATCAAGCAGGTATATGGTGAGCTAAAATCAAGCTTCTGATATGGACACACCCAAGTATGTACTGCAATACACACAAGAAGGAGCTTCTCAGATGGTGTCTGCGTGTACCATACTGTAAAATATACTAGCAGTGAAACACGCTGGCCTGCCAACCCTAAGTATCGGTGACCTACCCCAAAAACTGCTGATGTCAAACGAGGAACTATTAGAGCTGTCACAGGATGATCAGGAAGACACAAAGGTGAGAACAACCAGGTGTGGGTGAGGCTGCAGCTGTATATGGTAGTTCAGGTGACATGGCAGTGTCTGGCTCAAAACTTTGGGTCATAACAAGCCACACATACACAAGTACAGAGATACACCAGTGATATTCATAAAGTGTTGTCCCATTACAACAGTACAGGAATAATTACAGTAGTTGCCTAGATGGAACATCACTGCATAAAAACTACAATATGAGGTGCAAAACATTATAGACATATGTGCACAAAAGAAGTAAACATATCTGGATGGCTGGAGAATAGCGTTCACTACTGGATGAATGTAGGCAAGGTACACAGCTAAAGGCATCCATACTGGCATGTGTGTGGCATGCCTAAGCTGTGCACAACAGACAATGCCTGTTAGATTGCGCATGGGGGCGGTATATAATAATCAGTGGAACCTATGTGTGTGGGGCGGTCATATGATAACAATGAGATGCAGTACAAATGTCACAGGAATGTGTAACAATGTAGAACACTAGACTATACAGCAGATAGCAGCTGCAGTGCTAGCAACAGGATAAGGTGAGCCAACAAAGCTATGTACCTGACAGGGTACAGATATATATTACAGGACATGCCTGCCATGGCCTGTAACATGTAAGGCAAAGGTATAATAGACAGGTGGGTGCACAACATCAGTAATTCAGATGCACAAGTACATGAAATACAACAAAGCTTTAAAGTCAGATGTGATACAGGAGCCATGGAACACTCAGGATTGCCACAAGATCAAGATGATACAATAAGGCACATTATGGGGTAATGCAGTCAAGGGTGCCCACACTGATGGCTTACACCACAGTCTTGGCTGCTCCTGCCACATCTGGAAATAGTATATCCGCAGTGCTGTGGTGATGCATATAGAGTGTGGAGAGTAAATGGGTTCTAGAGATGGACTGTTTGGTGATGTTGGTTAGGAAAGGTTTGATCCTGTACAGTGAGCCCAACTTGATGTGAACCTTTTTAATTGTTAGTACTAGGTGTTTATCAAATTTAAGGTCATTGTCTATTGTGACACCAAGGAGTTTGGTGTATGTAACTGATTCTATTGTTGTATTGTTGGACGAGCAGATTGTAAAGGAGGGGATTGTTATCAATTTTCTTGTTACTGGTGAAAAGCATAAGTTTTGTTTTGTTGGGATTGAGAATGAGTTGAGACTCAGTAAGTTATTTTTTGATGTCTAGGAAAGCTTGTTGTGTTTTTTTGTAAGAGTTCAAAAAGAGAGGGGGGCTGCATATATTAGGGAGGAATCCTCTGCATATTGTATTGTGGTTGCATGCTGAGCTGCTGTACAGAGTTTGTAAAAATGGAAAAAAGGTGAGCACCAAGGATTGAGTCTTGAGGTACACCCATAGAGTTCGGTAGGAGAAAGGGAAGGTCGGATTGCCACCTGACTGCCTGCTGTCAGTCAGATAGGTAGCTGACAAATCAGGATAGGGCAGAATGGGAGCGGTTTAAGGCAGATAGTTCTTTAATAAGATTTTGATGGGAAACGGTATCAAAGGCCTTGGACATGTCAAGAAAGATGGAAGAGGCAAGTAGATTATTGTTTCTGTGGCCATTGATAGTGTTTGTAAAGCTAACTGTATCAGTTATTGTACTGTCTTTTGGCCTGAAACCATGTTGAGATGAGGAAAGGAGGTTGTGTTTTTGGAGGTGGTCTAATAGTTGTGAATATATGCATTTTTTGAGTATTTTTGCTAAGGGAGAGGGAATGGCGACTGGTCTTTAATTACTGAATTCAGTGGAGGTCCCTCCTTTGTGAAGAGAGATTAGGTGGGAGGTTTTCCAAAGTTTAGGGATATATTTTTCTGTTATAGTTTGGTTGATTAGGATTGATATAGGGTAGGAAATGGTGTCTGCAGCTATTTTTAGAAATTCAGTAGGGAGGTGGTCAGCAGTGAGGGATGAAGGTTTAAGATTAGTTAGGTACTTTTTATTGTTGAGGTTTGAATTGAATTAATAGTGAAGGAGTTACAGTTAGTTTATATGTTAGTGGAGATAGTTAGTGGGGTACTATTATTATTTTTAACTAGGGATAGAATGGAGTTGATGAAGAGTGTATTAAACTGTGTGACTATGCTGTCTGTATGGTTTGCTGTGAATGGAGCAGGGGTGGTAGTTTGGCTTGATTTTAGTAAATGGTTTATAGCTCCCCAAAATTGTCAGGGATTCTTTTGGTGCCTTTCTTTAATTGTTATATAGTATTGTTTTTTATCATGTTTGATTTGTTTTTTGGCTTGGTTTCATAGTTGGCGATGGTTTTGAAGGGAATTTTTTTTGTTTTGTTTTCTGATATAAGTTCCATGCTCTGTCTCTCTCTTTGAGAATTGTGCTAGTTTCAGTAGTAAGCCATTGTATGGGTTTGGATGTTACACGCATCTTTCCGAGGGGTACTAGATTGTTAAGGGTGGTGAGGAATTTTTCATTTAAATAATGTACTGCTAGATCAAGGCTTAGGTGTTTTAGTGGGCTCCAGTCGCATAGGTGTAATAGGGTTTTTACAGTATTAGGGGAGAAGTTCTTTTTGTTATGAATAGGTTTACAGAGTGTGGTTTTCGGAAGGCTGGTGCAGTGCCTAACTAGATATGTGGGCAGATGCTCGCATAGGTTATCAGGGTGGCAGCCTGATTGGTAATAGGGTGGGTTTGAGTAGACAAGGGTCCAGTCAAATATTGATTGTTTGTTGCTATGTTTGTCCTCTCTTGTGGGAGTTTTTATTAGTTTACTAAAACCAGGAAGGTTTATGAAATTAGAGGGGTTATGGGAGGTGCATGTAGTTCAGTCTATTTTAAAGTCCCCCATTATTATAGTTTCTTGGCTGTCTTTTTTGATTTTGTGTTAAAAACATTGATTTGCTTTGTGTTAGTCATTCTGAAGAAGTTCTTTATATACTGGGACGAAAGCACTTAACGGCTGTTATTAAGTTGTTCTTGGAATTTACCACCTTCCATTTTATTATTTTTGTTTTTTGTTACAGTTATTTTGGCTGGCATTTTCCATTTTTGTTGGATAGTTCTACTGACACAGATTGGGCATATGAAACAGGCATCAATACAGTAATTTACAAAGAGTTGCAGAACTGTGTAATTTGTTGGGCATATATCTGATTAACATTTGACCCACGCAGGTATTAATGTGTATGAAAAACCTCTTCGGGCATTAAGAATAAATTTACATCTGCATCTTAGAAGTGATGCCTCAATGTAACAACAGGAAGAGAAGTGATGTCTCAATGTGGCAGCAGGAAGAGGGGTACAGCTGAGTCATGTGAATGTCACTGCAGTCCCATTGAACGGGATGGGTGCTTCCAATGTAAGACTCAGCATACGTGAATATCTGCACACCATACTTTATAAGTACTATTTGTGATCACTCTCATAACCTGCCACTGTTATGGACTAGTAGGAAAAACTACATTCCTAGCAAATGTGGTTGTAATACATCTATATCCACAGGGGATCGTGAAAATGTGTCCATACACCTGCATATGGTAGAAGGTCAACCTGTACCTTTTACCTAAATACATGTTCAAGTGCCGATGACTTCTAAGTGTAAACTCCATGTAATATGACTTAAATGGTACACACAGGTCAATCTGATCATCCCACAACAATGATCAGCTCAATTTGGGACTATAGAAACATAGACAGCTGACCTCATGAAAGCCTACCTTATGGGTATGTTGAGGCAGGCAAGTATATCTAACAATAAGGGTATCTCAGCACACACAGCTATTAAGTATCATTTGTGCCATACATAATTAATGAGCTTCATTAACATAGAATGTTTTGGAATCGCATCTGCAAATGTCTGAGTAAGTTCTTAAATCTCACCACATTAACCAATTGCTTAGAATAAGTGCAGAGTGCTCAGCACACATGCCCAATAGTTGTCAGTGTATGAGTAGATGTAGAACACATGCCTGATGTTCAATAGGCTGTTACCAACCATGTTGTGCCAGTTTAAAAATGTGATGATACTGTCACGGGTCATTCCATTGTTACCTGTGGACTAAGGTATTCTTCTAGATAATTAAAAAAATTTCCATTGAATGTCAACCAAGAAGAGACTGTGGCACACCTGAGAGCCAAACTGCAAGGATGAGAAAACCCTGAAGATGCTGGACGTACATGTGCAAGATAATTTGAGGATGCAGGCAGACCACAAAAACTTTGCCCAGATAGCTGTGGGGAACCAGATTGCCAGGGAGCTTTGTGGATGGACATGGATCTTCAAGACTGGTGCACAGGTCAGTTATCACTGAAATGACTCCATCATATGGGACTGGAGCAACTGCTGGAGAGGCTTGCCAAGGTGCACTGACAGCCTCCTGGATCCCTACAGTTAGTAATATATTACACCCTAATGCTTTCAGGTATCAGTTACTAAACTGATATTGTGCAGTAACGATATGTACTTCCGAACTATTCATAGAATATTCAGGCAGATGTAATGATGTATACAGAGGAAGTGGAATTCAAAGCACACTGGTTTTAAAATGCTCTGACTGAATTTATATTGATATGATTTTTAACTGTACTACAATCATTAAGTGTGTTGTGCTGCAGAATACAACTGAGTATTACACCATCAGTGGCCATATTAGTACACAAACCAAGGCTATCCATAAATAAGAGTTAAGTTGCAGATGTGTAGTAATTTATAGCAAATTACTCCCACAATTATGATTGTGTGTGTGTGATAATGCTTTGATGCATTGGTATGTGCTCAGACTAATAACGAGGACCTAACAAAGGTTGTATTGTTGAGTAGCTCAGCTGATTAATTACCAAAAACAGTCATGTGTGATGCTCTGCAACTGTTGTTCAAGATTCCACATAAGCTTTTTTATTGTTTTGCAAGTGCACTAATTTATTTGTATTAAGTCATGTACTGTTGTACAGTCGGATGATTGGATGCTGCATAACTAAAATGTGTAAACATGTTTTATTGTCACACTGCATTAACACTTACAGTGAGTAGGCCGCAGATGACTAGACATTTCTACTTTACCTGTTTTTTAGTTTAGTGTCAAGAATACTATTGAGCTTAGACTGCATCAGTTATAGATATGCTTTCCTTCATAACCTCAGAGTTAAATGTGTATCAGTGACTGTGAACATACACTAACTTATTTCTGCATTAGATATATTTGAGCAATGCAGGTGGAATGAGACTTTTTTCTGCATTAGATGCATTTGAGCAATGCAGGTGGTAAGTGATCTGGGATCATGTGTTGACTGCAACCTTAACTTTGACCATCATGTATCTACTGCAGTATGGAAAGCTTTCTACATAGCACGCTTGATTAGTAAAGGCATTGGCTCAAGAGTAAAAGAAGTTATAACCCCCCTATACTTCGGCACTTATGTGGCACATAATTGAGTATAACCCACTGTTTGGCATGTACCACACTAAGCACCTTCAGCAATTAGAGAGACCTCAGAGGTTTCGAACAAAGAAGATCAAGGGGCTACAGCATGTCCCTTACACAGACCAAATAAAGTCCCCATCACAATACTTCATATCATATAGACTTCTTAGGGGACACTCATGCCTGTCCTACAAAGAATCCAAGACCCAAAACTAATTAACTTGCTGCATATCTGTAAATCAAATGGAACTAGGGCTACCCATTCCAGGGACCTAAATATGGTCTGCGACTTAAATAAGACAAGCTGGAGGGACAGATTTATCTCCCAGTGACTGTTGCATCTTTGGAACAGGCTAGCAATTCAAGTGAAACAGAGCACCTCTATGACAGTGTTCAAGAGGAACCTGGACAAGTGAATGGGGCAGCATAAATTCCTACTGGGGATAGAGCCCACAACCCTCCTGGACATGAGCAGTCATGCAATCTTGGGTATTTGCTAGCATTTCTATGGTATTACATTGGGATGAAACTACTAGGCTTAAATGGCCTCCAGGTCGATAGCCTAGTAATCTCCTATGATCCTAATTACACTTGTCTTACAGGAAGTGTACATAAGGAATCATGAGCAAGATGTACAGTAGAAGGGGTTGCACTCCGGATGCGGGCAGTTATTGTGTTGTTGGCTATATCTGGGTTCTGTTCAGACATCAGTCCTTTTTATGTTATTGTGTAATATTAATCCTTTGTTATGTTATCCATTTGCACAGGGTATGTGCAATATATCATCTTTATGTACCTTTTTGTGTTGCATCACATATTCCATGTAGACCGTAAATGATTAAGCATTCTGTCGGTGTCCGTAAGGCCTTGTCACCCACAGTGCTTGAATAATGTTGGAAATATTGAAGCATCATAGCCATCACAGGCTTTCTCACAGGGGTTTAGTGCATATTTGCATATACGTGTCACTTTGTTTGGGAATGATGTATAAACAGATATTCACACAACAATGTATATATGTATGTACATACATATATATATATATATTATACCTATCTATATATATATATATATATATATATATATATATATATATATATATATATATGTGTGTGTGTGTGTGTGTGTGTGTGTGTGTGTGTGTACCTCTGCTGCAAACAGTTTTCTTGTTGTACATGACTTTGTTGTTTGTGCCACTTGCACACATTGCATCCTGTCACAGGTGTGCACTTCACATATCTCACACCTCTTACCTTTGCTGCATGCACCTTGGAGCAATCTCTTTGCTGCACTTGCAGTCCACATTGTGATGGAGATGCATGCATGATGTTTTTATTCAGACATGCCTGTCCTGTCTTTTTATAGGACAACTTTTTCAGACATGTTGCACATTACTACCGTGGTTATAATATGACCATTTTCCATCCTTCTTATAACGTATAGCGATGTGTTACACATCTGCATGTCATATGTATATGTTCATTGTTATGTCTTGCATGGGGACCAAAGCAACTTAACTTTGTTCAGCTTGCATTGATGTGTATATCTGATCGACAATAAAGTCTACTTTGACTTTGACTTTGACATTATGTAGACATTTGTATACTGTAGCATCTTTGGCCTGTAGGTATACTGTATTTGCAGGACCACTCTGTAACCATGAGAGGCTCTCACTCACATGTGATTCATATCCACACACTGTTGAGGTTTTTGTGATATTTCCACCAAAGTATTACCTTGACTGGTGTGTCATGCATTCTCATGACATACTTTCTATACTTACTGCATACCTGTTAATGAACAGGCTCGCTAATTGATATTTCTATCGTATCCCTATCACCACGATCTTATTGCATGGTAACACATCATTGCATGCCATTGTTGGAGGCATCTGTGCTGAGTTTACTGGATGCTCCATTGTATGATATGGTTGCATGGTACATATCCACATTTCATACCCAAACACCATTGGTGTTGTCCCTGGCATGGAATGCTACTTTGATGATAGTGTACTAGTCTTCCTGTCCAGCTGTCATTTGTATGCCTGTTTGGTTATTACACAGTCACTTAACACATTTACTTCAGTACTGCTTGGCTATGTGCAAAAACGTTTGCTCCTTGAATGCTGGGTTGAGGATTCTAATCTAAATTCTGCTTTTGTGATCCTACATTTTTTTTTGTGGATGCAATCTGCCTTACTGTTGAGTGGGTTAGACTTGCACTGCTGACAGCCTGCTGGATGATGATGATGATGATGATGATAGTTGGTTGTCATGCACTGCACAGTCCCTGCCACATGCCTAGCATTGGTCATATTCCTTTTTGTATGACTGTCACACGGTTTCCAGCATCACAGCACTACTGTGTGCATTGGTACACAATGCATTATTATGGCGCACCATTGTTGGTATGCATCCACATCCTGTTCATTAACTGCCCTTCACTCCTGTTGTGTAAGACATATGTGTGTTGCCTGTGTACTTTACCTGTCATTCTTGTATATAGCCTACCTTTGCATTTCCTGTAGTGTGATATATGTTATATGATTTTTACCCACACTTTCCCCTCCTACAATTTCTGTGACTTTTCCAAATCTTCTTTTCTTCAAAGATAAAGAGGCATATTCCAATAATAATAATAAAAAATAATATTCATGCCCCTCTGACCCTCTTCTGACCTTCTTCTTCACTAATCCTTCTTGTGTGGTCTTCTTCTTCACCCTCATTCTACGGCTTCTTTTTTTAGATTCGTAGATTCATAGATTGCTACTAAGCTAACAACCCCAAGGTGTGGTGCTTTCTAAGCCTAGCCAAGTTTTCACAAAAGAATAATGACATTCTGTATCCAAACAGGTCATTGAGGGCCAGGCATTTATAAGCTACCTCTGTCCATAAGGAACACTGTTGCCAGTCCCAGTGTAAGTTTCCTATTTCCCATCTACTGGTCTAGGCTTTGCTTAAATTAGGTAATAGACAAACTCAGGTTCACATGGATGGAAAGCCTGCTCATAAAAGGTGCAGTCTCTGTGACACATGTCTGTAGCATGTTCTGTTTAAGTCACAGACAACATTCAGGTCCTTAGACCTTGTATTTCTGGTATTGTTTGTCTTATAGATATGCAGGAGCTTCATATGTTTGGGGTTTGCAGAGCCTTGTAAGCCAGGCATAGATCACTCCTCAGCAATCTGTAGGAGAATTAGTAGAGGGAAAGGGTTTTAAGGCACACTATGTAAGGCAGGTTTGGTATGGCTTGTATTCTTTTTGTAAGGAACCTTTGAGGTCACTCTAGTTGCAGCGTATGCCTGGTCAGGTACATATTAAAGGCATCACCATACTCTATGATTGTGATAAGAGAAGAGTACAGTGGGATAATGACTTCTTTGGACCTAGATGCCATGCCCTTAGTTATATGTTGACAACATAAAGGGATTTCCTCACCACTATGGTCATGTGGTGGTTGATGGTAAGACTACTGTCTACATGCATACCCAGAGCCACTGGGTCGATGCTTAGGAGCATATTTTCAACATTGTAATTAGCCAGGATAATTGACTTCCCAAAGAGTAGAATTCTGCTTTTCTTAGTATAGAATTTAAAACCATGGCTTAGACACCATTTGTTTGTCACACAGACCTTCTTAAAGAATGCTATTGACTGCTAGGGAGTTGAAGATAACCCCCAGCTTGCAATTATCTGGAAACTTAGTCAGCCAGCCATCACCCTTTTTCCTATGTTGTGTTCATTAATTGCATTCCACATGTTCCATACCCTTTGTTAGCTACAGTTAGTGTCGGTGATGTGGTCGCATATGCCAGTTCACATTATTTTTTTTTTGTATGTATTTTTTGTGTTGTACAACAGATTCAGCGAATATATATGTAGTAATAATTCATTTTTCCATTGCATTTTATGACAGAATCTGCAATATATTGCATACAGTCATAGCATACCAGGAATATTGTTGACCCTCATTTATATTCTCTCATTCTTTTATCACATATTAGGGACAGGCACATTAGGTTTTAAGCACATGTCATACACATGACTTGCTAAAGTGACCATATCTACTTCTGGACATTTTTGTTAGCATGCAGTTTCAGGATATGTCTGATATTGCACTGACATTACTGCTTTCTTATTGTGGCTACTATAGGCTGAGGTAATATTTTCATACTGAGATGCATTTGCATATTACCTGGTTTACTACAGTTAATGTGCTGCCCCTGGCACACTCAATGTTCTGTATATCTTTGGGAATCTGGTCCATAGTCATAAACAATGCAAATTACTGCATATTTAGCAACTTCAGTCATATATGTGTATGTTTGAGATCTGTGTATAATATTAATCCATACTGAATTTCTAGATGCATATGTTACATCTTGAGATCATTATAAAAACTAAAATCCATGTGAAAAGGTTGGCATAACACCCGAAGAGATGGAAAAGTATGAAAGGAAGACAGCTGTACAAAGTAAAAAAAAAAAAAAAGTTTAAAATAATAAAAAAGGGGGCTTGTTCATAATATAGTTTGATCAATTGTTTGTTCAACAATAGCAAACAAATCTTTGTGGAGTGACATCTTAAATGTGGAAATAGTGAACTGGTAGAACTAAATTAATTAATAACTGAATTTGGATAGGAGAAAATAACATGTTGCTGCAGTACTTTTTTTCTAAATTGTGCCACTTAAACAAGAATGAGTAAATTAAAAAAAGAGGCTTAAATAATTATAAATTTTCAAGTAAATACTACAACATATGAGCAGCCTGTTGTATCACATGCAGTAGACTAGAATATTCCTAGAAACAGGGAAATTATAGAGAAAAGGCAGATACAAATGATGAAATGTTAAGATAATATAAAGATGAATGACAACTCTTGTACAGATGTTTGATTAACAAAAGAAAAAAATGCAATATGGAAAAATAATGAAAATAATAATACAAAAGTGAAAAGCAATGGAGAAGAGATAAAAGAAGATGGAAATGAGAAACGTATTCAGTAACCTACAGGATGACTTCTAAGCCACCCAATACTGGCTTCACTGCAAAGAGTGCCTGACTATAATGCTTTTGGGCACTACCCAAAAGTTACATACAGCCCAAACACTAATTATGTATTTTTCTAGTGGACAACATCCTGCCTTACACCAAACAGCAAAAATAATTCATACTCTTCTGTGATTAAAACGTTACCCAGATGAGCAATAGTCATAAATGTTCTCATACTAAAAATGGAATACCCTCCAACTTTAACCACACTCTGCTCTTCACATAATACTATTTTACTTCAAACCACTGAAAATAAAATTCTGTGTTTCATGCACCCACTGTATTACCCTTGAAAAAAATACTTGGCTTCCTATCCTTGCCAGAGTCACTTTTTATCTTGGGATCCTCATATTCAAAATTCTTCGTGCCATTGTTCACCTGTCATTAACAAAGATTTAGAATACAAACCCACACATACACCATAAGAGTGATGTACACAAGTCCTTAGGTCTACTGTCATGTTGTCTGTCTGCAAAAGATCTTTCTCTAAAACTGCTTCTCCCTTATGGAACAACTTTCCAGAGGGCTGAAGCAATAACAAGCTACTTTGTTCAGGAAATCACTTTAAAAGCTTCTCACTAAAGACAGTGATTGCAAATTCTTTCTTAATACTAGCCAGTCTCCTTAACGCACATTATTGCATGTAACAGTTATAGCATTTTTATATTTTTAAACAACCTAACAGTCTTTGCTTCTCTCACTCTTTTTTCCTTCTCTTCTCTTGTCTTACAATTCAGTCCTTAATGCTCAGTAGCATCCACAACCTGCCTTCAGTGCGGTATCCACATCCTGTCTTCGTTCTATTATTAGCACATTATTTTACTATTTTAGAACCATAGTAAGGGTTGTTTCTTCTTCACTGGGTTTAACAATACTGCTGACCACTCTTTATTACATCTTAATGAGTAATTTTCCATCATATTCTGTAATGTAAATGTTGTTTCAATGCATTTCTAGCTATGTACTGGGTACTATAAAAGAGATCTGATCAGAGTGGTATTAGGCTATACGATACAGATGCTATGAGGACTTCTTCAAGGAACTGCAACAGAAAAGGGAAGCCATGTTTTGTGCTAGCTAAAACACGTGGATGCTAAAACATTGGTGCAGTATGCTGTTTTACTGAAGTATTATAAAGAAGTTGAAAGGAGAATTTCCTGACCCTAGCTGATGAGCACATTTCTATGAAAATGAAACAATGGGATGAGGCTAAATAATCTACCCTATGTGTTTTCTAAAAAAAAAAAAAATAAATTAACAGACTAGCAATTCAGTAGGAGATGGTGAGAGAAGATAATTATCCATAGACATGTCGGAGGAAAAATAAAGAGGTCAGCTAGGAAAAAGGCATTAATGGCAGAAGGACAGACATCACCAAATAAACAATGCAGGAAGGCAGAAAGGGTTTGCTGAATTAATGCAAGGAAAATAGAATGAGTTCCTATAAGAGGCAAAAGAAGAGTATAAAAGTGATAGCAGAAAAAAGAATGAACACATCGTGAGAGTCAGACTGATGTAAGACAAAGAGAAAATGCTTTAGTAAATTCCTAGTTATCATTAGATCTTGGCAATACTTATTTTTATTAATAGCATAATAGACAGAGTCATCTTCCATGACAGATGAAACATAGATTTATAAATGGAAGGGTTCCATAGTATTATTAATTGCTATATGGTCATAGGTAAGTCATGGCCTAGCTGCCCTTGTGGGCCATTTTAAGCCTATCTAGTTTCCCATTTTGTGTTCAAAATAACCTATCCCTTGTGCTTATAGACAGGTCTTACTCATCCCATTGTCAATAATTATATATTACCCCTAATGAGAATAACTGGGATGAAATCAAACATAATTTGATGGGACCCATGCATGACATAAAGCATTCAAGAGCTGCCTCTCTCCATTAGTAGTACAGGGGGCAGTCCTAGGGTAAAATTTCTGTTTCCCAACCATAGCTCTAAGTTATGCTTGAAAATGGACACGGATGCACTTTGTTTTATGTGGCTGTGGAGAATGTTCCACAGCAGCTGTATCTTTTGTGGAATATACCTGTCCCGTCAAACCCTTCTGTTGATGTTGCATAAGAGGTTTAGATCCCTAGACCAAGTATTTCTAATGTCATTTGACTTGCTAATGTGCAGTAAATCCATCAGTCATGGGTCAGAGAATGTCTTGTATGCCAGACACAGGTCACCTCTTAACAGTCTGATACCGGATATAGTGACTGGGCTTTGAGTCTGTCCAAGCCTATTGTTCAGGGCTTGTGTCCTTTGAGTAAGGTATCTCTGTGGGCATTCCATTTGTTCATGTCTCTGGGGGTGATACATGCCAAAGGGGGCATTGTATTCAATCATTTGTCTAATGACAGATGAGTAGATATTTTAATCCGATATTTTTCACTTAATATGTCTAATAGTTTAGAATATACTTTCCTAGTTAATTCATCCTGCCTTATCTTAGAAAGATGAATCATTTAATGAAATGTATCTGGAATAACCAGTTTAACTCATTATAGCCGAGTGCGCCTCCAGGCATGTCTGCATTTACCTCCTACTGCTCCTCTAGGCATCAAATGTAGCTTGCATTAATAATTCCAAGATCGTGCTATATACAAGGTATCATAACATTTTATCTTGAAGCATACATGATGGCAAACACAATTGTATCACTATTTGACCTCTGTCAATAAGTCTTTGTTACGACTCTAAGGTGATAACTTCATTTTTTAAAGGCTCAAGCCGCACCCACTTTGAGTTAAAGGTACAAACTCAAAAAAGCTGTACTCGAGGGAATGAGTTAAATGTTTCAAAAAGCCTCATCCTTTTTACAGATTTGGAACTGTAAAGTCCATATAAGTTGATAGTTTTATGATAACCAGCAAGTATCATACTGTTTTAATATTTCAAGCCAGTAAACATCGCATAACATTTTTTCATATAAAGACCAAGGTTAATAAAGATGTCCACAATGAAAAAGAGGAAAGATAAATATGAAGTGAAAGGAACTATTGAAAGACAGACAATTCATCCCTGGTTTGGCAGCTGTGTCTTTAATGGACACAGGCAGTTTGTAAGTGGTTCATCTCCCAGGCCCCTGTTTACACTTATCAAGGATACCAAAACTCGTCATAGATTTGGGATGCATGGTTAAGCTTAAAATGGCCCCTGTGGTCATTAGCCTAGTAAGCACCTAGGAACATGAAAATGGTGATGATAAAACAGAGCGGACCATGTACTACAGAACTCCACTTTAATAAAAGTTTAGCGCTTTCGTCAGAGCTGTTTCCAACTTCTTCAGAACCTGATGAAAGCGCTATACTTTTATTAAAGTGGAGTTCTGCAGTACGTGGTCCACTCTGTTTTATTGTTTTTCAGTGTTTTTTGTTCTTCAGTGATTTAACAGATGAAAATGATGATCTGATTTTAAGACTAGAAACCACTTTGAATGTAATATGGATCTACTTCTAAATCCCATAATTCCACAATCCCAAAGATGAAAATACCAAGACAACAATCACGAAACTTAAAATACCAAACTGAGTAAGTATTCCCAGGGTAAGTAAATATTTGCCAACACAACAGTAAAACACACCACACTATTTAAAACCCACCTAGGTGGGGAGCTGTGCCACCACACCCCCCCCAGCTATATATACTAACTCCGGGCTCACACTACAGTGGAGAAATGACATAGTTGCCCATGTTGGGCAATTGTTTACTTGGACTGGGAATACTTACGTGGTCTGTATTTTAAGTTTCGGGATTGTTGTCTCAGTATTTTCATCTTCGGGATTGTGGAATTACAGGATTTAGAAGTAAACCCACATATATATATATATATATATATATATATATATATATATATATATATATATATATATATATATATATATACACACACACACACACACACACACACGCATAAATATATATATATATATATATATATATATAAATATGCAGTTTATTAAAGAGATTCAAAAGACTGGTGACTTGTCTCCAGATGTGACATGTGATATGTCTGCCATTAGTTTCTGGGGCTTGTGATCCCCATGGCTTTAGGCATATCCTCAGTTGTGAGGTTAGATTATTCTCAAAAAGCAGGCTATCAGTATTAGAAATTAGGATGCATCCAGCTTGCTACATAAAATTAATATGGTATAATTGGCCAGGGAGTCATATCTAACAATACCAACAAAGTTCTTGGAGTATTACCAGTACAAGTTTATAATCACACAGAATCCCATCTTAACACCAACTTTAATACTAAAGTTGTTTGTCCCTTTAGACTAAAGGAATGACTAGATTAGGATATAACTTTAGAAGGAATAGTCAGATGTAATTTATTCAACCAGGCAAGAAGGCTTCTGCAGACTCGTGGAATTAATGGTAAACTGTAAGCATTAAAAGATATGTAAGTTTAGAAACTGCATTAGAATAGCAGAAGTTCTAAATTACTATTACATGTATTTATTTTCTATTTTGTTAGGCTGATAAGTGAACTGGTCTGTTGACTCTTATGAGGCATGATTCAGGCTCATACTTGAACAATGAGGAAAATCTGATGCAAGTAAAATACATGATATTGTCGGTACTAATACAAGAAAAAGAAGAGCAGTGATCCACTAAGTGACATATATGCACTGTAAGTGATTTGTGAAAGCAGTGAGATCGCACATTTATATCTTGCTGTAACAATATTGTGTACTCACATATTTACATAATATACAGGAATCTTAAAAGCGGTTTGTCTCATTATGCTGTTATTTGTGTAAGATTAAACACTATATTGGCTGCCCATGACATAATCAAAGTTAGCATTGTGTCACCCTACATCCTGAAAACATGTGCATGTACATTCTTCTTTAATTTTGGATTTGAATGTGCCTAGTATGCAGAAGAACTAAGTTTACTATTTTTTTGCATGTAATTATCTTGAACTGGGATCTAATCAAGGTGATACCAATCATCCAGGTTATAAGCAGGATGTCTAATATACAGAGCAGATTTTAAAGTAGGGTAGTGGCCAACAATACCTTTGAAAGTGCGAGTGACTTCTATGTAGTTTAAGTTGATAACACATCAGTGTGACAGTATGTACTAAAGCTGTGCAGACTATAGAGAGTGATACCCAACACAGGGAAAATGCATCTGCTTATATAGCACTTATCATACTAGCCACAACTTATACAGGTGTGCAGCACTACACCAATGGGGCTCATTGTGTCAAACAGCTGAAAGCTAATTATAGATTTTACAGGCAAATGTTAATGCCATCATACCAAGCATAAAGTCACACAGTAAAGCAAAGGGGGAGAATTTTAGAAGTAGGAAACCAAAGGAGTAATGCTACCATAGAGTTTCATTAGCAATGCACATGGCATCATAAGGAAATCCTCCCTGTGTATCCATGTAGTGCTAGTAGCAATGTTCAGTATCATGGTTATGAACAACAAACCATAATATATAGACACAGGGAGAGCAGCACAGCAGATCCAAGCACTATACTGGATCAGCAATGCAGCTGTGCACACCAAAATGCTGACTGTGCTCGCCATATAGAAGGGAAGGCAAAGGAATAGACATGAATGTAGGAAAGGGATAAATGGAGATATTTCAGCAATGAAAAACAGGATGGACAATGACACAGAAGGGAAGGATAACTTCAGGAAAGAATGACCTGCTACCATAACAGACTGACAGACTATCCCAGAGGGCAGCAGCACCAGGTATCATGCACATGTGGAGCCAATATCATGCACCATTTGTTCCTTCAGTGGCCTGAGGGCAGGGGTCCTTCTGCCAAGTGGACTATTAAACTATTGCAGAATATGCTGCTTGTTGACAATACAGATACCCAGATCATGGCATAGCTCAGACCACTACCTTCCATGCTGTTACTGTGTACCCACATGTAGAACCTCCTCTGTGGCCTCCAAAGGGAAGACTTGTCCCTCTTCCACACAGATAGAAATAGATGGGAACATCAAATTCCATGTCACACTTCCAGCGGAAGAGCCTTCACCCATGGTGATCTTTCAGCAGCTGCAGCAGATTGCAGAGAATGAGATGAACATAGCACCTCCTCTACCAAAACTCTGCCTGCAAATGCAAGATACATTAGGAAGAAGATGATAAGGCACAAATGTCTCTTGAACAACATTGCAGTAATACTTTGGAAGACTATACTACTCGTGCACATCCTATTGCCTGCAGAGGTGCTCCTTACTTACACAGCTGGCAATATTCAAATGGCACTCTTCATCAGCTGTACAATAAACAACATACTGTTAAACATAGTTAGCTGACACTTGTCACAGTGAGAGAAAAAGGGTATGAAAATCTCTCTCTCTCTCTCTCTCGTTATATATATATATATATATATATATATATATATATATATATATATATACACACACACACACACACACACACACATACAGACACACATATATATATATATATATATATATATATATATACTGTAGCTGTGTACTGAAATTAAATGAAGCACCCAAATATCAACATTTACAAAGTCAACCCCCGTGCACCCCAGTTGAGAGGCTATGCCCCCCATACCCCATGCTAATTATATATACTAACTTTGAGACTGCAAAGTCTTGAGGAAAGGGCATATTTCCCTACCCCAAGAATTGTGTAATTTCATACAACTGTCAACCATCTGTTTAGTTGACTAAATTTTGTCAAGTAAACAGATGTCGACCAACAACAGGGTCCAAAAATTTCAGTTGACTTATATATGTAAATTATATCTCTGACTGCATCTCCTGAACCTGTGCTTCCCACTGGTAAAGTAAGTTAGAGTACTAAAGCTTTATTTTTTTTTTTTAATTTCTCCAAATTTTTAGGGGCTTTTATACCTTAAAAGGAATGAACACTTCCTAAGTTGGTGTATGATTATAGTTTACAAAATCAGTATTACTCTCCATGCAATCAAACACAAACTTCTCAACTGTCCCTATTTTGGATGATCATTTCTATTTTCTTGCCTGATTGGGATATCCCCGCTTTTGGAGGTGTGTCTCTATTTTCTGGATTGGATTACCACTTCACACAATTTTCTAAATCCCCTCATCACATGTGATTTCTGAAGCTGTCTTGTACACAGAAAATCACTCTACATAACCTCAACACTAACTGCCAGATTGGCATTGGTAACATTAAAGAGGATTGTACTAGTGGCAATAATAATTTAAAGAAAGAGGACACATACCTTACAACTCCATTTTTCCGAAGCAAAAAATAAATTACCTTGTGTGGTAGAAGTTTGCTATACAGTTTATTAAAGTCTACAGATGTTATACTTTCTCATAATGCGCTAATATTTTTTCATCATTTTGTCACTCTTTGTTTTTTAAATGTATTTCTGAGTTGTATCCCACATTCCCACTGAAAGCAGGAAGAATGATGTAGTATTTGATATTCAAATTTTATGCTAATAAATTGTCCAGTTTTTTAGCTGGATGTTCCTATTATTTTCAATGTCTGCAGGTTGAGAGGTATAATCATATAACACCCGTGTCAGATTTAACCAGGCATCAGGCTTTTTGAAGGTGCCATTGTAACACACCAGCCAGTGATTTTTAATATCTATTAGCAGGAAAAAGCAGGAAAATTCTACATGGTCTAGTATACCATGCTGCACCCCAGGGGCTGTCTTTGGAAGAAGCCACCACGACCACATAGTTGATCTACCAGAAGAGCAATATAGCAGATCTGTGCGCACTGATGCACACTGATAAATCATGTTGCAGATTAATGTAGCCTAATGGTAAATAATACATGCATGGCTCATTTCTCAATATCTGGATATCACATTAGGAGACCAAGTGATTTACCTGTACTATCTGACTTTACTAGAATTCCTGTTACTCTAAGTAGACAACATAAATGTAATGTGTGGTGCCACGGCCATCTGACACAAGTGGAATAAATAAGCGCTGTGGCTGCAGAAGATTGAAGAGAGGGAGAGATAGGGAAGACACCTAGGATGGTAATACAGCTTTTGCTTTCTTAGGATGTTTATGGTGTTTGTTAGAAGGAAGGAGGGTCAGTGTGCAGATGTTTGTTTAAATGACACATATGAACTGATTGAACAGCCAGGGGAAAGTTAGATTCCTAGCTACCTTGAACTTAATCAGAAGTCAAAGAGACTTTCTAAAGGCTAAAGGAAAGCTTTGTCCTGAGACTGTTCTTGTCCGCATTGATTTCCCTATGACATTTATGGTATACACAGATTCTGATGTTGGATTAGGGAAAGTACTGACTGAGAAAGTGGACAGTGAAGAGCATTCAGTATGTTATCTCAGCAACACATTAATCAAATGTCAGTTACTCCACCACAGAAAGGGAATGCCTGCCAGTTAAAGGAACATTAATATCTCTTAGATATTACCTTTGGGATGAAAATTAGCCATGGATACGGATCATTCCACTCTGTCATGCCATTACTAACAGAAGAAAAGAAATGTGTACCTCTGTCACCACTTGCTCTGACACTGCAGCCATTCTTCTTTGAAATGCAGAAGTACCCCAGTCATCATCATAACAATGCAGATGATCTCTTTGGGGCTTGCAGACCTTCCAGCAGGCTTGCATCCAGAAGTTTTAAGATGGGTGCAACCATTTTTTGTATTTTGTGGTAATTCCAGTTAATTTACCTGAAGGGTATAGTTAGAAATTTTAAATTTGGATGTAATGCTGTAGCTTACAACTCAACTCATCAGCCCCATTAAGCACAGTCTTTTGTGTTATGAATAATGTATGTATAGATAATTGTGACACCCATTTTAATATTTCCATTGTATTTCGTTCTCCCTCTTTGCTTGGCTAATTGTAAAGCTTTCACAGGCAGTAATTTTGCCTTCTTAAACCTCTTTCTATTTGGAATATTTCTTGTTGCCATCTCCTGGAACACATCATGAAGAGATGACAGGAATATACAGTAGAACTATCTAAAAAGGACTATAACATAAGTTATACATACAATGGTGTGGTCTGTGATCTATAGCCAGATGTTCTCGAGACAGAAGTTAAAAATTGAAAAAGCATTAATAATAAGAAGACTGTAGAAAGCAACAGCATTCAGACAGATTTTTTTTAATCCTGAAAAATGTTACTGTTTCAGAGCTGCTTTGGGATTTGCCAGCAAATTTGCAAACCAAAACTGATAATAATGGTTTAGGAAGGTCAATTTATCCAGTCTCCAAATAGATCAGTGCTAAAAAGTATTCTAATTGTCAAACATTTTCATCTTTTCACATGGCAGTAAGGTAATGCTTAAGATCCTGCAATCTAGGTTTCAGAAATATGTGGTCTGATATATGGCCAATGTGCAAACTAGTTTTAGATGGAATAGAGGCACCCATGATTAAATGGGCAACATCCATTGGTAACAGACAATTCAGGAGAGTTCTAGAAAAACAGCTACTTCTCATTAATTGGCTGTAACATGTTCTAAGAGAAACGGGGACACCGGGTCACCTTATTGACCTTCTGAGGAATCTGTATACAGAAATGAAGCAATAATTGGAATCAAATATGGAATATCTGAGTGGTTCACAACCGAAAAAAGAGTACGACAAGGCTGCATGTTGTGTTACTAATTCTTTAACTGATATGCTGAATATATCATACAAAATTAATTAGATGAATTAGATACTGCAATAAAAATAGGAGAAAAGTAAACAAATATCAGGAATGCAGATGTTACCACTCTGATTGCTGCAAGTAAGGGTGAATTAAATAGCCAGTTGATTAAAATTAAAAGGAATATTGCTGCTCATCATCAATCCATCTATCAATTAATCAATCAATCTGGTAATAACTAACTAAATAAATAAAATGGCATAATCTATCACTATCAGTCCCTTAAAAATAGATGGGGAAAAGGTAGTGATAGCTTGTATTTTTAACTCTGCAGATGGTGATTACAACCACAAAATGAAAATACACTTCTTGGAAGGAAAGCTATAGCAAATCTAAAATCGATGTAAAGGCATCAATTTAGTAATAAAAATCTATAAAATCCAAGCTATGTTTTAATTGAATAATGCGTGGTTTCAATAGATGAATTATAAGTAAGGTTGTGAGCAAGAAAAATCAATGTTTTTGAAGTATGGTGTTGAGAAAAAAAAAACATTTAAGTATTCCATAACCTGGACGCATACCTCTTAACCTACTATCTCAAAAACAAGGAAAACTACTATCTTTCATTTTTATTTTAATGTTGCTACTTAATTCTCCAGATACAGCTTATCTGATCCTGTTAGGTTACATGTGATATGTCTGCCCTCACTTGTGTGTGCTTGAACTTTTGTAATTACTCTCAGAGTCTCGGCAAGTTTTTTTTTCTGACCCATATTTGCTTACCTCATTTTTTAGTGAAGTGACCCATGGTCTTCTGCCCATTTTATGGGAATGTCTAGCTGCAGTCACCTCAACCTTCATTTATTTGAATATATAAGGAATTTGACTTACAGAAACATTAATTATTGTTGTTTTCAACACAAACTTTGCTTGGTGTCTTTATAATGTGCTTGTACCTTTCTAAATAACTTTTCATATCATTAGAACAAATGTAATACCTTTTCTTTTGTCAAACATCAATATCACAGTTTGAATAGCATACACAGATTTATACTGGAAAAGAATCAGTCTTTAAAACATGTAGACAATGAAAAATGATTGCATTCTGTAACAAAAAGCTGTGAGTTCCGTTTATTAATAAACAAGTGTAGCATTTCTAGTGCCTTACAATACAGAAGCAAGTTCTGCCTCCTAAAAATATCTATTTGCCAAAATTATTTATTTTTTAAAAATGACAGATATCTTTTTCAGACCATGCCATATTACCTTGGCTTCATACAACTTACATTAAAATATATTCCTAAAAAGGCCTCTGGCACAATTTTCTCACTTGACTATGCATTTAGAAGTAGTGTAGCATTTTAGGAGTAGTTTAGCAGTTTCAGTGTTCACAAGTTTAAATTGCTTTTTTTACAAGTAATGTAAGAAACCAGAGACAGCTGGTTCACTATCAAGTGCCAATTATAATGCTTTAGCACATGCTGTGGATGCCAAGATTACTATTCTAAAATCTGCCATGCTTATTTATTTTCAGAAAAGCAGTTTTATTACTCTTCTCAAACATTACCACTCTAACTGGAATCCTTTTAACCTATTAATTGTTTACAACTCTCATACCTACCATTTGCCTTTTCACTATAGACATAGAATGATCACATTTTTGACAATCTTATTTTTTTCAGATGATTCTAATCTGTTTAATTGTTAACATAAGAATTTATTTTTTGTGCAGAGATATGAGGCAGTTTTCCTGGTTATCAGTAATCTATGGTACCTATCTGTGGTACTGTACTTATTCTGTGAGAGTACATGTATATTTTAACTAAATTTTCATTGCTTTAACTTTACTGACTGCTTAACTGAAATTCTGAACTCACTTTTAAAAATTCAAGTATGTTTTCGGATAGCATAGCAAAAGCCTCACATGTTATATATCTCCTACCCCCTTCAGTGCTACTCACTTTTTCAAAATTTTGTAAATTTACTGCACTCTTTAAACTGTATTTTATCTAATCACTGCATTATTTTTGCCCTTTGTTGTTTGTGACTGCATCATTCTCTGCACTTGATTTCAAGGGTATTGTTAGCCTAGATAGCATAGTCTAGATTCAGATCTGTACAATCTAGCGTATTATTGATACACTTGAGCACTAACCCAACCATTTGACATTAAGGAGGCCTCTCCCTGCACCTTGTGGCAGAACAGTGTAGATCCAGCCTTATCTGAGTTGGCGATTGCTGGGGGAAAGTTCATTGTGTGCCTCCCTCTTGTTAGATTAGCTTAAAAGTGTTTATTTTTGCCTGTATTTAAGTCTTGTGTTTGTGCAGGTTAACTGAAGCTGCTTTAAGATTGGCATCTTTGCCAGAGACCCAGAGTGTTTCTGCTAATGTCCAAGGCATCCAAGGCTAAAAACAGAAAAATAAGCATATTTTATGATTCTACTGCACTTTTCAAACTGTATTTTGTTTAATCGTAGCATTATTTCTGCTCTTTACTTTTTGTGGCTGCATCATTCTCTGCACTTGATTTCAACTGTACTGTTAGCACAGATAGCACAGTCTAGGTTGAAATCTGCTGAATCTATCCTGTTATTGGTATACTTGAGCACTAAACCAGCCATGTTACCTTACTACTTGTCACAGTCTTCATGTTACGTTCAAAATTTACGAGTAGAGGGCATGACCACACAATCTGATAAAAAGCGAGTGTGAGGAGAAAACAAAGTTAGAGTAAAATATTGTTTAAAGATTTCAAGGGCTGAGTAAAGTGAGGAAATCTTATTGCAATATTTATAGAAGCAGTTGCAATAATATGTATATGTAAAATTGCAAAAGATATTGTGTCAAGAATGGTACACCAAGATAGCTCTGAAATGGGAGAAGGATGAAAATTCTATATGGAGGAAATCAGGCAGGAACAAAGGTAGGGTAAGAAGAAGGTTTTATGAGAATGTATAACCAAAGTAGTGGGTGGAGAGATCGGATGGCCTAATGTGTATGGGTATCAAAGCAGGGAGCAATAGTAAAGATAATGAAATGGAAAAGTGTTCCATGAGTTTATGCCATTGCACATGACATTAAGTGAACTATCAGTTATAAGGGTGTCTAACTGCATTCGTCTTATCATTCTACAAAAAAAGTATTTTTTTTTTTCAATAATTTTTATTTTTGCTTTACATTTGCAAAAACCATAACCATTCCAAATTTACAAAATGACCATATTTGCATGTTATACATTATGGATAAAGTAGAAACATGTAGGTCATACAACATATCTAATTACAATATATACAAAGATGCTTAGCCAATTAATGTCATTAGTCTAAAAACAGCACATACAAAAATTATACGTCATCCATAGTTAAACTGTGTTCTCGTGGGAATACTTCCAGTTCATAAGATATGGTGTACCTGGTGCTTTATGCTAATAAGATGTTATAGGACTGTTCCCAGATTGCTCGGGCTTTCATATTTTTGTTTCTTTTGTCCAATACTATTTTATGTCCTAGTAGATGTTTAATAGCAGATTTCTTGAATTCCTCCCAAGAGATACTTACAGGATCTAACCATTTGCAAGCTATATATAGCTTCATTAATAAGAAAATCGTTATAAGTGGGTTAGCTTGTTTTCCTGAGATGTTGGCCGGGAGGATGTGTAAAAGAGTAAATTCCCATGTTAGTGTTGATGCTTGATACCCCATTTTTTGCAGTTGTAACTTAAGGGAATTCCAAAGCTTGAAAACGCATTTACAACTCCAGAATATATGTATTAGGTCTGCAATCTGGTCTTTACAGTGTGGACAGTATGGGGACTTAGTTGCACTGAATTTGTGAAGAATTGCTGGGATGAAATAAGCATTATTATTAATCATGAGTTGCGTGTTAGAGAGTTTTTTAAGTGGAATAGTTTTCAATGTTAAGTTGATTACCTTTTCTATTTGCTGGTCATCCGTATCAGGTTTTAAGTTTCTCTAGTAATTAGAGAAGAGAAGGTCTTTCTGGAATTTGATTTCCCCTATCATTTTGTATGAATTCGTTATTGCTTTCCTTGACATTAACATAGTCTTCCAAAGTAGGGTACAGTTTTCGATGTCACTTTCGAGTATGGTAAGGTTTTGGAGGTAACTGGAACACACCTCTTTGATTTGTCTTAAAATTATTATATATAATTTAAGTAAGTTTAAATTACTTCTTAGTTCATGAATTGGGCTATTGAGGAATGGGTAGATATCTTGGATTCTCTTATGATTTAACCGAGGGAAGGAGTCTAGGTTTAGCATCTTGTTATTTATTTTTAAGTTAGGATTTTTATGGAGGGGTTGTAGTATTAACATAGCTTGTCCAAGGTTTAAGGAGGGAAAAAGTTTTTGTGTTATATTTATAGAATGTTTTAGTGGCTCTATTATGTTATAGGCTTGTAAATCTTTTTTATTTAAGAAGGGAAGTGCTTTGGGATTGAAGTCTAGTGTTTTTATGTACCTATAGTATATTGTTACCTAGGCCGGTGAACCAGTCTTTGCCGAGGGGTCATACTCTGCTATTCGCAGTATTCTATTAGTGTTGATAATAGAGTAGTAGGTTTTGAAATCTGGCAAGTTCAGACCCCCTTTGTTCTTGGGAAGTGTTAGTTTTTGATAGGAGATTCTGGTCTTTTTAGGTTCCCATACAAATTTTGCTAGAAAGGTATGAATTTGTTTGAAGAATGTATTATGTATAGTTATCTGAGATGTCATAAATAGATATATTAATCTAGGTAGTATGTTCATTTAATTATTGATACTTTAGACAAAAACAGTAGCTTAAGGTTATTCCATCTTGTACAATCTTATGTTATGTTTTGCCATTTAAGAGTTACGTTATGTTGGTAGAATTCCTTGTTATTCTAAAAGAAAATAATCCCTAGGTATTTGGTTCCTTCTTTTATTTTTATTTTGTCTAAGAGAGGTATTAGGGAGATGAGTCTAGGTGGCCTTAAGGGGGAATATATTAGTTTTATTAAGGTTTAATTTGTAGTTAGACATGCATGAGAGTTGTTCAATTATGTTTATTATTTTGGTCATGTTTGAACTTGGTGTAGTAAAGTATATGTTTAAATCGTCTGCAAATGCTGAGAGATAAACTTTGAAGTTATGTATTGAGGGGGGATTATGATATGTATTTTGTTTAATATATAGAAATAGGAGTTCTAGGTAAAGGTTGAAAAGAAAGGGTGATAGCAGACAGCCTTGTCTTGTTCCATTTTTTATCAAAATTCTGTTTGACCATGTTTTGTTTATATATAGGGATGTAAATGGATTACTATAGAGAATTTGAATGATCTGTATAACATTTTTAGGTATGTCAAAGTGAGAGAACATTTGCAGCAATAATTCAAGACTGACCCTATCAAAAGCCTTGTGGGCATCTACTACCATTGTGAAGATGTTGGTATTTCTCTGATTTGCAAAGGATATGCTTCTAATGTTAGCGTGTTGTCACTGGTCTGTCTACGTGGTGTAAACCCAGATTGTTCTGGAGAAATGATTTTCTCTATCAGATTTTTAACTCTGTTTGTGAGTATTGAGGTCAGGTTCTTGGTGGTCTATATTTAGAAGAGAGATGGGTCTATAGCTATGTGGATTTTGTAGGGTCCGTTTGGTCTTTTAATATAAAAATAGTTTTAGAGACGTTAAAATGAATATCATGTATGTTGTTATTTATTATATAGTTCAGCACGTGGTATAATAATTTGGCAACTAGTGGACTGAAGGATTTATAAGATTCTGAAGTAAGACCATCCAGTCCTGGGGGCTGTGTGGGTTTAGATATTTAATTGTTGTGGTTATCTCATTAATAGAAATGGGCTCCATTAGTTTTTTTTGTTGATCTAAATCTAGTTTAGGGAATTTTAGTTTTTGAAGAAAAAGATCCCTCTCTTCCTTCGAGGCTTGCAGGGTTTGTTCTCCATATGTTTGAGTATATATTTGTTCAAATACTTTGATTATTTCCTTATTTCTTGTATAGTTTTTCCCTTGGTAATTTACTTCTGCTATAACTGAGGTGGATTTTTGTTGAGCGATAATTCTGGCCAATGTTCTAGAAGGAATTTGGGCTTCTTCTGCGTAATTAGCCAACTGTCTTGTCTCATAAAAAGATAAATTTCTGTTCTCGAGCATATATAGGTCTCTTTGTAGTTTTAGGAGGTCCATTTCCATTTGATTATTAGGGTTATTTATCAATTCTTCCTCACATTGTTCTATTTTCTCCTTTATTTTATGTTCCTCTTTCAGTTGGATTTTTTTATAATACGCTGCTTTTTTAATGAAAGTTCCTCAGATTTGTGTTTTGGTTAATGCCCATTCTGTATCCATTGATGTTTGGGAACTGAAGATATTTACAAGGGATGTTTTTAATATATCCTCAATCTCTTTTACTACATCTGTTTTGAAGAGCAGATTAGGATTTAATGACCAGTTATTAGCTCTATTGTTTAAAAACTTTTTTTGTCCCAGTTGATACTGAGTGTAACTTTGGAATGATCCGACAGAAATCTAGTGTGTATGACTACTGTAGGGTCTATGTTAATGAGTATGTCTGAGATTACAAAGAAGTCTATTCTCGCCCACATTTTATGGCATTGGGAGTAGAATGTGTAAGTCCCAGTTTTGTTATCTTTATCCTCATATTTAAAGGGGTCATATAGTTTGAAGTCTTGTTTAAGTTCATTTAAAGCTATTGCAGCTTGTCTATTATGTAGTTTGGTCGGGTTCGATTTATCCTTTCCTGGGTTTTGATATGTGTTCCAGTCACCACCAGTTATTAGATAATGATCTTCCAGTTGGTTTAGAATTGGGTACAGTGACATAAAAAGAGACGTTGGTTGCTACAAGGTGCATATACATTTAACACCATTATGGGTTTTGGAAATACCGTGTTAGTAGATGTTACATAGCACCCCCTTCCCTCTTTGTCAGCCTTAGTTTCAAGTATTTTATCCTGAAAATGTTTTTTAATTATTATGGCTACCCCAGCACTGTTAGTTTTGTCCCCAGAAGCTATAATTTGTCTTATCCACTTTTTTTTCCAATATCTGTCCATTGCTCTGAAGTTAAATGTTTCTTGTATTAAGATGAGATTAGCTTTGGTTTTCAGGGCTAAATGCAAAAATAGTTTCCTTTTTTTCTTTATTTTGTAGTCTTTTAATGTTCCATGTTTTGGTTTCCCCCATTTACGTGATAGATATGCTTGTTTTAACTGATCTGTATGTTAATTTAGATTTAATCTGTTTTTTGTATGTGTTATAGTGTGTCATTGGAAAGCATCTAACTATTCCCATCTCTACACTGTGCCTACCCACTATACGCCTGGACCAGGAATAAATGGGGGAATACAATGTGATTTTAGTATCCTCCATTTATTCCTGGTCCAGTATTAAATTGTGTTTTTTTCTTTACATATAAGTTTGTGACATGGTATCCCACTTATGTTACTAAATACAATACGGACAAAGCTTAGCAGACTAGTTCTCTACAAAAAACACTGCTGCGTCATATCCCTAGTCTCAGCCTTTAAACTATTATACCATTAGAGTGCAGTGGTTAAAGTACAAGACATACAGCTTATAAGTTTATGATCTATTCCTCCTAAAAGTGTGTTTTTAAACAACATGTTAATGATCAAATTCTCAATTAGATATGGCAAAATATACAACAATGTAGCCTATATTTTTAAGCCAGACATGTCATATTTAAATGATCCTTCTCCATATAGTTCTCTTACCTTCCCTCTTCTTATATATATAAATTACCCAGCTTCTGTGTTCAGGCACTCTTCTGTAGCAATCTATAACAAACTCAGATTGCATTATTGGCATCTAAATAGAAGAGGGTATATGAGGGGGAAAAAAAAGATTGCAAGCTTAAGCAGGTATATATACTGCTAAGACTTGCTTGTTTAGATATTTATAACTTCTGCAGTCAATTAGGTTATATTCATATTGTCATATAATTCCTCTCCTCTAAACTGCTTAAACTCTAATTCCTGCAGTTATTCCAGTTAAACATCAGACTCGCATCCAGAAATTAAGACTGGATTCTTTACAATAAGCTTGTACTGGAGAATCAAAGTCACAATTTTGTTTTGGTAAAACAGTACCTTATTCTTCTGATTCTTCAAAGTCATGTTTGCAGGCTTTACTAGTCATCTTTCAGTCAGTTGTTGTCTTATTAATTATTTTATGTCAATTTTTGTGATTTTGAGTCAGAAATCACTTCTTGGTCTTGCTGTACCTTCCTTTTAGGTCATTTTGGTTTTATGGGGAAGATTTTGAGCTTGAAGGGGGACTGTTTTAACATAACAGTTTCCTGGGAAATGGTGTCACCTTATATTATGCGCATTGGAAACGGCAGTTGAATTTTAGTTCCTACCTGGTTTTCATTTCCTTTTCCTGTGTGCCTTGTGGCTTCCATTGATGATTTAAGGGCCTAGGCAGCAAGGGAAAGCTCTCAGGGTGTGTATCCCATCAAAAACACTCACAAATCGGTCTGATTTTTACTCAAGGGGCATTTTTAATTTCCAGGCATTTTATTTAGTTTCTGGAGGTGGAATCTACTTGAAAACTGACAGGAAAGTCTCTTTTGCTTCCTTGGGGTTAGCATTCATGTACTTAACATCTTTTACATTGAAAATTAGAAGGTTTGGGTATTTCATCTGGAACTTTATTTTCTTTTCTATCAAAAACGTGCAGTATGGAGATAGAAGTTACCTTGCTTACCTTATCTGAATAGGCAGATCTTGAGCAAAGGAAATTCCACTATTATTCCAGGTGAGTGTCCCTTTCTTCTTTGCTACAAAGAGTATTTTATTTATATCTTCATAGTTTAAGATTTTGGCATACACAGGTCTTGGTCTCAAGGATGACTGAGCTTCGCTCAGAGCTCTGTGGGCTCTCTCTATTATTATTTGTTGTGTTGCTTCAGAATCATCTAGTAAAGATTTTAGTATGAGTTTGATAGTTGGTATTGGATCAATGTGTGACATAGTTTCAGGGATTCCCCTTATGATAATATTGTTTCTCTGAGCTCTTGCTTCTAAATCTATTATTTTTGCTTGTAGACTTTGCAGCTCTTTGTCATGGGAATCAGTTCTCTGAGATATAGAGTCTAATTTTATTTCATTTTCTAAAATTTTTGCTTCAGATTTTTCAATTCTGGTTAGAATTTGTTTAAATGAGTCTCCAAATGTTTGTAAACTTTGTGGATAATTCCTGTATTGCTTGTTGAATGGGTAATAAAGCTGTTTTTATATCTTCCAGGCTAGCTGGCTGTTCTGACTTGGTTTTATTTGCAGGCTTGGAATTGTCAGATTGCTTATTTGTCCTCTGTCTTTTTGGAGTTGTTTCTTTGTCTGGTGAGGCTAGTATTGAGAATTTGGTTTTAGTTGTTAAAGTCTCCATATTATTTTCTTCTTTCGACATCTTGCTTTTAGGTAAGTTTTTCAGACTTTATGTATGACTGCAGGGCCACAGCACCACATGGCTACAGATGATTTCTAGAATCTTAGTTAATCCTTTTGTTTTAAAAGGAAGCTGTTGCTTTTTTTCACTTGTTTTGAATGCTGTTTGTTGTCTGGAATAGATATTCAGTCGTATTTATTTGTGTTTTAGTCTGCACTGTCTTCTGGGTTTATTATAATCCTGGGTATTTCAGAGAGCTACGTGTTTGCAGTGCTCACAGAACTGCAGCCATCTTGAACAAAAAAAAAAAAAGTATTTTTTTATTAACTTACAAACTAAGAACCACAGGAAAATAGTACCAAATGAAAAACCAAAGCTGAGGCGAAATAATAAAAACACAACTGATTTATTAAAAATATTAAGCACTTTCGACCAGTATTTACCAAAAGACTTCTTCAGAATCTATGACAATCAATTAACAACTCATTTAAATAGCCCACTCAAATATCACAGGATCACTTTAAAACCAATATAATACCTTCTAAAAACACATTCAAATAAACCAAATATATTCACAAATTGAATATTTCTATAAGCCTAAAACTACAATTTTCATTAAAACAAATGCAGAACGCACAATATAAAAACATATAATGAATGCAGTTTTAACAAACTTGTTATTGAACAATGTTCATTTCAACCGGGGGGATTTTGAGCATTGAGCCTAACTTGCCATTTCAGTTCCCTAGACTCTTAAAGGTCCTCCCAAGGACCCCCTCTACTACTCTTAGAAACCACGTCCAACCACAAAAAAGTAAAAGTGTGGGTAGGAAATTGCATAATATGCTTTACTAAAGCATTATTCAAATTATTATTCCTAATATCTAAATTATGCTCATAAATTCGAACCCTAATTTGTGTCTTTGTTTTTTCCTGTATAAAACCCTTTGCATTGTATTCACAAAGCCCCATAAATTACATCGGTAGTATTGTAATTAACATGACACTGTAGTCTCATTGTCACATTATTAATTTTGACAACTTCCTTTTCTAACATGTATTTGCTTTGCAGACAGGTGTGTTTTTATTATTTTGCCTCAGCTTTTTTTTTTTTTTTATTAAACTGACAAGGTGGTAGATTGATTTTTATCCTTCTGTCCTGAGCCTGTTCTGAGGTCATCTCAGTGAGATGGGTATATATTCCTTTTTCTTGAGATGACCATTCTCATTAGTTGCCCAAGACCACCTCAATTGTCTTCTCTAGAATCAGTGGAGCAGTGGTTCTACAGCAAGAACTTCAGAGACCACCATGTCCCCACTCTGTCATAGAAGGATATTCCAGCAACTCTGTGATGCATCCTTATTTCTGCAGTTTGTAGACATGTTCTCATGGTTTCAGTCACCTCCCAAAGCTAGTTACCATTGGTGAGGATAGAGGCATAGATTAACCAGTAAATTGAGTACATAATCATAGGCCTCAGCTCACGTTTCACTCTATTAACTCACTCAAAGCCTGAAGTATGACAATCCCCTGGTCCATCTCTGGATCCTGTCTACCCTTGTTTATGAACAAGACATCAAGATTCTAAAACACCCCCAAATGATAAAGTTGCTCACCCTTCATGTATAAAGAGCAATCTACTCTCTTCTGGAAAAGAAACATGGCTTCATTTTGCAGAAATCGATTCTTATCCCAACTCCTTCACACTCAGCAAAAATGTACTTGTGTGCACTAGAAATTACAGTTAGTTGATGTCAATAGGTCATTGTCATCTTCAGAAAAAATGAAAAGCAACCTCCATTTCCCCAAACTGATGATATCTTACCTGACAAAATAAATCACAAACAGGAGTGGAGACAAGGGAAGTTGTAACTGGTGTGGGATGATCTGAGAATCCGTGAGAATAAAATGGAAGCTACTGTTGCTTAGTTTGCTACCACTGCAACCCTCAAAAGGTTAAGTGGTTTAGAAAATAAATGGCTACGTGAATGAATAAGAACATTCTACTTGTTTACTGGGGACTTACTGAAAGTGAATGATTATTTGGTATGCATATAATGCTGACATTATATATAATCACTGAATACATTTCTTAAATCGGTAAGCCAATGGGACAGAAGTGTTTCTTTTCATGGGTAACTTAGGAGAACTGTCTGGTTAATTTACATAATCAGAGTCATACAACAGGCAAACTGTGCAGGAAGGAATCAAACTCTGTACCCTTAGGTTTCAGGAAGCAGCTCATTAAAAGTTCAAAGCCTTAATCATCTACATCAACTGCCAGACTGATAGTCTATTATTGCATTTGATTTTTTGACTTATTTGTAAGATTTCTACAGAAAAAGCATTTTCCTTCTGAAAATTCTAAATATTTGTACAATAGAGATTTTTGGGGGAACCTCCTTTCTATGGATGAAGCAGACTTAAAACTCTTTTCAACAGTCTTTCTTCTTTGATCTACCTTTTATTACAGACCGACATGTATGTCATATGGTGACATTATGGGATACATTTAGTGTTCACATAAACAGGCGTCAAACGCTAAAGATTTGCCTTATTAATCTTTACACTATGTATCCATTTTAATCAAACCATTTATGTTCTTATGTATATACTGGCTAGTTCATTACACTGAAATAAAGCTCACACATCGTGTTTGGCATACAACATCACATAAGTTTTAAAGAGTTTTCTTTACATGGCAATGTGTTAATGTTCCACTACTACTACTACTATTATTACTGTTACTAGAACCCTTACTACTACTAATATTATTACTGTTACTAGAACCCTTACTACTACTACTATTATTACTGTTACTAGAACCTTTACTACTACTACTATTATTACTGTTACTAGAAACCTTACTACTACTACTGCCACTGCAGCTAATACCACTTCTACTTATACTATAATCACTGGTACTGCAACTACAACTATTGCCACCTCTGTTACTACTACTACTACTACTACTACTACCACCAGTGTTACTGCTCCTGTTACTACTATTGCCACAGCCCCTAGTAGTACTATTCCTGGTACTACTAACAGTACTACTAGTACTACTGGTACTATCATTATTGCAAAAACTACTGTTACTATTACTTTAAATACTACCACTGCTGCTACTACCATTACCACTACTACTATGACTACCACTATTTCCATTACTACTATTACTACCATTGCTAATTCTATGACAACTACTACCACTACCAATGCTATTACTAATGTTGTTATGTAGAGATGTAAGTTCTGGTTGTCACTGAACCTGAATGTTATGCCACTAGTACTAAAAAACAAGTGGCTGTATAGATAATATCTTATAATAAAAGTTACCATATACCTACTAAAATCGTTGTTTTTACAGTAGCAGTAAAGGCAGTCTAATTAAGAAATCACCATAGGCTAAATCCCATACCACTTCCTTGGAAGCCATAGGTCCCCCTGTATGACCCAGGAAACACAAAACCCATATTTAAGCTTACTGGAGGCACTCACAATCCACTTCAATACCATATCCATGGGTGACTTTGGTTATCACACTATCAGCTGGGAATCATATAGGGCACCAAATGTTCACCCACAGATATTCCTGGATATTCTAAACACAAGCACCCTGAACCTGATTGTCTATACGCTGACCAGGTGTGCAAACATACTGGAATTGGTTCTCACTGATGTGGGAGAGCACTGAACATGCCCTAGTGTAATGTCCTCTCTGGTAAGGTCAGACCAGAAAATGGTCTCCTTTAAAGTAAAAATAAAACATGGAACCCCAGCTTACCCTGGAATATTCAGGAACTAATAAATGGCTAACTTCTGACTATTAAGTGATAGTCTGGCAAAATTTCAAGCCCCCTAAACCCTGTGAACACTGCTGCCTACAGGAATGGTTTACATAAACCCTATTCAAGCATTTTAATAACTGCATATAGGTAGCTGTGCCCATCAGAAGTAAGTACAGAATTAACTCAAAATCCAAATGACCCTGGTGGGATCACAGTATCAATAGGCTGTATAACAGAAGGAAGAATATCATGGCAAAAATTAGCTGTAGCACCCAGCAGGATAAAACTGCTCAAACAGCTCAGTGTACAAATAATGCCTACCAACGCCCAATCTGAGATAAATCTGGCATCCCAGGCCAAGAACAACCACATGACATTCTTTAGATATGTCTTCAACATCAAAGAAAGTACACAGTTGTGTGCAGAGGTCATTGTTAGTGGAACCACCTTCGATGAGCCACATGATATAGTAAGCCTACTGGCAGAGAAATTCAACTCTAACTTTACCCATCTCCCCCACCCAGGCTTCTGTCAGGAAAGAGCATCAGATATAATTCTGCCAATCATCACTAGGGGACAGGTTCTCAGTGCTCTCTCTTTTTCTTTCTAAGGCTAAGGACACTTACAGCAACATAGACAGCCTTCTAAATAGCATGCAACACTACCTACCAGGACCTCTGTAATCACTATTTAACTGTAGTCTCCAAACAGGCTTTGTGCCTCATGAATGGAGAACAGCAACTGTCATCACTCTGCGCAAAGGTGGGCCATCTACCAACCCTTGAAACTTCAGACCTCTAAGTCTTACTAGTCTCATATGCAAAGCCATGGAAAGAATTATCATGGAAATGATCAGTAATGACATAAAAAACCTCCAGATTCTGGATCCAACTTAGTTTCATTTCGTCAAGGGCAGAGCATGTCTCCTCAACCTGGTGAACATATTTGAGAAAGTCAACAAAGTAATGGATGAGGGCAAAATGGTTTATATTACCTACCTTGGTGAGGTCAAGGTAGACAATGTATGAGGGCAAAATGGTTTATATTGCCTACCTTGACCTCATCAAGGCATTTGACTCAATAGCCCACTCAACCACTGTTGACAAAGTCAAGAGGTTAGGCATAAATCCTTTTGTCACCTTTTAGATAGCCAGCTGATTCACAGTCAGGACCCAGGAAGTTAGAACTGAGGAGTCCACGTCTACAAAGAGGCCAGTCACCAGTGGAATTTTTCAGGATCTATCTTGGGAACCACTCTTTATTGGCATCTACTTGTCCAAAATCAAGGCCAATATCTAGGGCCTCTGACTGAGCAAATTTGCAGATGATTGTAAATTAGAAGCAGTCATGCAATCCCCCTTTGACACTAATATTCTCCAAAAATGGCCAACACAGACAAATACATGTCAGAGCCATGCACTACAACTAAATTACAAGAAATCCAAAATAGTATCCTTTGTGAGTGACAGCCCCTCTGGTAACTGTCATACTGACAACATGCCTCTAACAGCCAACCCAGTAGTAAGGGACTTGGGGACACAAGTAAACAGTAGTCTAGCCTTTGACCATCACATGTCAATGTCAGTGAGGAAATCATTTTATGTTGTGCAACTTAAAAACAAAGGTATGGCATCAAGGTCCAATAAGGTCATTGTTCCACTGTATTTGTTACTAATAGACCTTTCATTGAATACAATGCCTCTTTTGGTATGTTACTAACCAAACACATCCAACTGCTGGAAAATCCACAGAGGTTCTCCACTGAAAGAACACATGGAGTAAATATGTCTTATGCAGACTGCCACAAAGCCCTATCTCTGTACTCTTCTCCTATATATAGTTGAGGGGATAGCTATGCCTAGAATAAAGGCATCATCAGATCTCACTCTGTTGGACCTCCTGTATATCCCCAAAATAAACAGCACAAAAATTGCACATTCTAAAGACTTAAACCTTGTCTGTGATATAAACAGGACGTGCTGGAGAGACAGGTACAGTATATATGCCAAACACTGTTCCTTCTCTGGAACAGGCCATCCATCCATGTGATGCAGTGTTCCTTCTTTAAACAATTCAAGTATAACTTGGACAAACTAATGGGGAATCAGAATTCCACCTGTGATTTTGCAGCTATGTCATCTCCCAAGCCCCTGCTTAAATAACCAATGTTACCAGACTCTTGTCAGAGATTTGGGATGCATGGCTAGACTTAAAAAGTTTCCATTGGTTGTTAGTCTAATAAACACCTACTAACTTTTGAATATACCATGTCATTCACTGGGTAATTTATATTTTACCCATGGAGAAACTAGCAGTGCTTGACCATGAATGTGATGAGTGAGTGACAAAATATAGTCCTCCTCACTGGATGGACAATGGATTACTCACAAGTTTGACATGACATACTGAGATTACGCAAGGGCATTGTTTAAAACAGAAGTGTCTTTCCGTTTTTAGATAATGATGTTTTATTTCTTCATCTGTCTGGCATATCTTTTCAGCTTTAATAGTCTTGCAGACTGTGTAGAAACTATTCTGTATGAGTACAGACTGCAGATATGGAACTCCCAAAGAGCTTCTTTGGATTGCATTTTCTGAACACTAATTATCTCACAGTATATAATGCCACACATAGATGAGCTACATGGATCATGCATACATTTTATTTTCATTCACTAATTTAAAATAAAAATAAAATGTGTTATTTATTTATTTATTGTATTTATGTTTTTATTTATTTTATCTATCCTTTGTTGACCAGGTTAATCCCACAAAGTTAATAGCTTCTTTTCAGAGGAGACCCTTGTCCAAGGGGAAAAAATAAAGATGACATGCATTTTTGAAATTATTTAGATTATAGAAAATGCAGTCAGCCGAGTTAAAAATGCAGTTGGCTGAGTTTTTGAATTACAAGAGCATTGCTTCTGAAGCTAAAGAGAAATAAGTTATATCCAGATTAAAACAGAAAAAAATAGAAAGAGAACATTGCAGTTAACATTCCTATATTGGTTTATTACAATTTTTAAGTGTTCTGCTTTTGTTTTCCATACATTACAATAGCAGCAGCACTTACCACAGTGACAACTGTTATGTTTGTTTTCATTGGTGGAATTATCTATTCCTAATTGAAGCAATCTAGACAGAGCTTCCAATGGCATTCTGAAAGTTATTTTTCTGTGAAAGCCCGCCCACCAGCATGATGTCATGGTAGGTATACAGTGCTAGAGAAGAGCTGGAAATACTGAACTGTGGCAGGCTTTTTTCAGAGACGCCATAATCTAATCTATATTGCAGCTTCTGTGAGAATCATTAAATACTCAGTCCTAATTTCATATTCATAGTGAATTTTCAAACAGATCCATACCATTCACTAACTTCCTGCCATTCATTCCAAACTAAAACTCTTTAACCATCCCCTTACTGCCACCAAAAACATTAAAATAAATAACAGTGCACTGCTGGGAACCAACAGTGATAATAATAAGTACAACATCAAAATTAAAGTAATGCAGTCACAGTTTAGAAAATACATTTATTTCATTTAGTAATCAGCAACAAAAGAAATTCATTATATCTTAGCAGAATCCATACTATTGGTGATTTTCCAAAATTATTTTACTTTAGTTTACAATATTTATTTATTGGTTTTGTTGAGTAGGAAAGCCCACAAGATACAGAGAGATAGTAACATACATATATAGTGTGGTGAATCAATTAAATATACAATAATGGGAAAAAAGAGCATACAATATTGGGAAAACAAACAATGACGCTATATATTATGAATATTCAGTATACAAGCATATTGTAATCATGATACAAGCAATACAATGACATGAAAAATCATTCAAAGGTAAGCAGAATATGTATTTAAACTAACAAAGTTAAGATTTTGTAACAGGATAGTGATAACATGAACTTTCATAACAATGTAAAGTTGAAGAGACTGTGGTACAGTTCCTGTGGCCGAGTAGACATAACAGTAGAGGATAAAATACAAGATTACTGGCTAAATAGTCATTCTAGAGTAGGATTTCACTACTGTGTGGAGCCTCATCAACACCAACATTGCCATTGTAATGTCCTGCTGAGCTCCAATAAGGGTAATCCTTGTAAGCATTTAGAATTCCAACATCAGAAGTTAAACAAATAACCTGGACATCAGGACTTTCTTTAGGAAAAAACACCCTGGTCCTCAAAACTAATTTCAAGCACTTTACTGGTAGCTTTAGTGGAATGCTTTACGTGACATCAAAGGTCAGAGAGCATTCCTCTGAGAATTACTAGGAGGTAGAGTATCACACAATGAAAAATAACAGAAAAAGGTAAAAATGGTTGTAAATCATGAAACAATTGTTGAGAATCCATTCAAGCTGTGACTACAACAATAGAAGAACCATGAACATAAGAATAGTAGCAACTCACTTTAACCAATTTTACCTCTAAAATGATATCAGGTTCAATAATTTGCATACACTAAATCTCTGTTTTGTTGTTTTTATATTCTGCTGTTCAAGCCCTATAAATCATTCCTTCATGAATATAAAGTCTTCATACAAAAGCTAACCATGAATAAAAAAAAACATTAATCGTCTTTCATTCTTTGGCTGTTTTGTATTTTCCTAAGACATCACTGTTTGCATGCTACAATCTGTGACTACTTATAGTAATAAACTGCTGCAAAATGACTTACACTCAGGAAAGTACACTAAGCTGAACACTTATGCCATGCCAGATTCCTATGAAGTCCTTATGGATTCCTCCAGGCATTTATATTAATGAGGAATAATTGAGTTCTATTCCTAATTCCAAAAACATGTTGCTTCTCATTACACCAAAAAGCTTTGAAAGTATACATTGCCAGACTGCACAAGTGTGTACTAATTACTAGATTCCAAAAAGCTGGGGTAGCATTGCAGAGGACCTCTGCTGCCCTGCAATGCTACTTTAAACCTAAACCCTAACTCTGCTCTTGATGCTTTACAATACTGCCACTGACATTAATACCCATGCATGAGGACTTGCTAATGTGAATTTGAACATTTAGTGTAAATGAACCTCATTTACACATCCATAAACTGCAACAAAAACACACAGTCCTGGACATCACTGTCATGTTAATTTTATTTCACTTGCAAAACTCTGTTACACGTGCATTTTTAAATCTAAGTATATGGGGGGGAATGCTCTACAGTTGCACTGTAAAATGCAATCAAAAGTTCACTAAACAATTAATTTTGATTTGCTCCATATCCAAAGCGGATAGATCATGAAGGACACTACCATGCATGCATGCTACCCTTTCTAGCACAAAATTAACAGTGCACCAGCCTCAGTATATCTGCACTGGTATGTCAGTACTGGTATAGCAGGCATATTCCTATGGTATGCATAACAGTAGATCAGTGCTGCAGTAGCCATAAATATATGGGATTCATCCTGTTAAGTATCATATATTCTGACAATCTACCAGGCTGTGAGCTCCTCTCTTGCACCCTGTATATCTGCTCTTAGCATGAGAGTGTGTGCTGATTATAACAATGATGGAAGTTGAAGCATGAAGTTTTGTAACAGCTAAGTCAAAGCCAGCAGTTATTTTATGTCTAGGGGACAAAGGTAAAGTAGAGTAGCCTACCCTGCCCAAGGAAAGAGCAGAAAGAAAAGAGGGAAGATGAGAAGGTGCTAGTATTTTAACAGTGGTCTATCTGAACATCTAAACTGATGGAAGGTTAACTTCCACAACTGTACTGTACCCTTCATAAGATCACTGTCATGGGTAGCCATAATTATATGGGATGATTGCAATAGCTTAGGAAAAGGGTGGCTGGAGAACAATCAGAGTCACTAAGCCTTTGAGCAATGCCTTTTGCAAATCCATCTGTAGTCATTAGTACAGCTCAATAGATCAAGCAGCCACCTATTGTAAACATGAATAGGAAGCTTGTTTTAAAGTTCAGGCAACCTCTGTTAGACAAATCTGTCCCTCCAGCAAGTTCTGTTGATGTCACATACCAGGTTAAGGTCCTTTTATCGAGTGACCCATGTGCCATTTGACTTGCGAATGTGCAGCATTTCCATAAAAGCTAGGTCAGAGATTGCTCTATATGCAATATGTACTCTATTTTTGGCCTGATGAGGGGAAGAGCCTCATTCTTTCTGGAGGCAATGCTCTTACTTATGAGATGAGCAATATAAAATGTCCTTCTTACCACAAGGTGATCAAAGTTAAGATTGTGGTTGTCCTGTGTGTCTAGATCTCTCACCACTGACTGTGTGCTTAGGTATTACTATTGATGTGGTAGTTTGCAGGAATATCGCCCTCATCAAAGGGGCTGATGATGCATTTTTTTGTATTAAGTTTAAGACCATGACTTTGGCACCAGTCAATAGTCTGCATATGACCTTCTTGAAGGATGTTGACATAGCTGTTTCTAAGATTTACACTGTTCTTGTGGAAAATCAAGAATGGATGCATAGTGTAGGCATAAAAACTTGTAATTCAAATACTCATCAAGCAGAAGTCAAAACAACAGTAAAAACTGTCTTCCATGTTCGGCATTTTAAAGCAGCATTATCTGTGGGCTGAAAATGAAAGAGTGTTAATTTCCACAAAACAAATTTAAGATCCCAAGGAGATTTCACTTTTCCTGGAGGCATAACCTTCAAATTTCATTTCAAAAACTATTTCACTTGAGATAAAGAAGAATGGGGGAATCCAAAGGCAGATCAGCAGAAATAGCTGTAACAATTTCCTTAAAATATGTACCCTCTGCCAGAATACAGCAAGTCACACAGGCACTAGAAAACCAGAGGAGGCCCCCACTTGTTCTCTTTTATGGCACCAACAAAAAGATTCTTATTCCATTTTTTTCTAAGTATGATTTCCTTATATATCAGTTTTCTTAGTCTCCTTTAATACCTACATATGCTGAAAAAAAGGTTCCTAAGTGGGATCAAAATCCTATCATCCACACTAATAGATGGAGATTTTGAATACTGGGGTGGATTAAGGCTCCCTTGCACTGTGTGAGAAAATCTACTCTTTGAGGAAGTTTTTGTTAACTGCCTTTTACTAGATGCATGAGAATAGAGAACCAATGTTGTCTGAGCCAAAAGGGAATTAACAGAATCATCTTTGGTTAGTCCATCTTGATCTTTAGAAATACTTTGGGTATCAGAGGAAAGGAAGAGAGGCATAGAAAAACATTCTGACTCATAGGAAAGACATTGTATCCATGTTTTAGGCTTTTTGCCAAGGTGTCTTGGCATAAAATGGGTAGAGCTATCTGTTGAGAAAGGAGGCCAGTAAATCTTCTTGGGTAGATCTCCACAGATGGACAATGTCATGGAAGACCACTGGGTGCAGTATCCACTCAAGAGTGTCAATACCTGATCTGCTCAAAGTGCCTGTTATAGTGTTGTGCTCTGACAGAATGCATATGGCCTATAGAGTGAGATTATTCTGTATTGTCAGCTCCCTGGCAGTCATGACTAGTCCATACAAGGGGTATGCCTTTGTTGAACCTGGTTTGTTTAAATACCACATCACTGTGGTGCTGTCTCTTATCACTAATAGGGATCCAGGGATCTCTATCTTACTTCTGGCTTTGAAAACATTTATTAGATGCATCATTTCCTTGAGATTTATAAACATGCTCCTGAAATGAGGCTCCCACATGCCCTGAACCTTGATGCCTAGATACACTACCCCACCCATTTGAAGAATTAAGCTTATGTCATGAATTGACTGAACAGGAAGATGGTGAGAAAATGGGAGGTCTAGTTTTCAGATGAATTGGCCTACCAAAAGCATTCGTCTTGAAAATGTTAAGCACTGGAACCTCCTAAATCGAGAAATAATGCTGGATCCAAACTGAATTGTGAAACTAATGGATTTTCCTTGTGTGTAGTCTGGCAAATGAACCATTTAGAATGGAGAAATCCATGGGACCATTAGGATGGAGAAAGCCATGCAACTGAAAATTCTGAGAAACTCTCTTGGAGTGGACATGATCTGATGGGCCAGTTTCAGAAAGTGAGATCAATTAGACAACACTTTGTCTGAAGGGAGATATTCAAAGGATAGGGAGTAGTCTAGTTGGCACCATGCAAACTCTAGGTTATGAGAATGTTTAAAAGACATTTGTCAAATGTAGATTGGACCACAATCTGCTGAAAAGATTGATGCTGAACTAAAAAACAGCTGAAGCATTTTGAACTGATGGAGCTGAACTCCAAATATGGGAAAATATGGATGCCCCAAAGTCTGTAAAATGCTGTGTCTGGGATCAAACACTTTCAGAAAACTCTTGGGCAGTTGAAAGACCAAATGTAAAGTTGTAAATTGAAAATACAATCCCAAGCCAAAGAATCTTAGGAAAAGCCTTTGCATTTTGAAGACTAGGATGTGCATCTAGGTATCATTTGAGTACAAATTTACAAGAAAAATATTGGGAAATGAAAGGGGAAAATGGTTTGTAAATGAGCATCCTGAATTTTGGAACAAGACGGAAGGTGTTTGACTTTGAATGGTAAAGACTGGTATCCAAGTGCTTTCTGTGAACCAGAAACATGGAGGACAAAATCCTTTACTTCTCTAGGGTGGAGCACTGGTTCTATTATACCCTGTGCCAGCAAATCTGACAGAACTTAAGGAAGCAGGCTGATATGATTTTTTTTGTTGGATAATGTATCCTTGATAGACTTAGAAGAGATACCCACTGAAGCCTTTAATCATCCCTGATTATTTTCTTTGAACAAAGATTAAGGTACTTAGAGAAATGGCCTGCAATCTGGGAAGAATGGATGGGGGATACAGAAGGGAGGAGGATGCATAGGTAGATATGAGCTTTCTTTTGAAAGGATGGTCTTTGGGTAGCGGACATGTTTCATTATTGAATCTCACTGGCATTTCTGCCTATATTGTTGTCAGGCTGGCTTTGCTGGGAGACTTTAATTGACTTTGAAGAAAGGGCCAGAAGAAGGATAATTCCTTCGATACCTAGGAATAGGAGACAAAAAAGAATTGTTTCACTCCTTTAATCAACTTACACCTTTCTTCTAGTTTCTTTAATACTTCTGCTGCAGAATTATCAATCTAAAGGTGTATGTCAAGAGGGACAATAATCACTGAGATTTAACATACTCGTGAAAATTCTGCAATATTATTTATGCATTTTTATTATTTATAGTTGCTGCAGTAGCAGTAAAAGCTCAGGACATAGTGCCTACTGTGGAATAAATACATTTTAGGGCAGTTAATAGTATCACAAAAAATAGGCAAAGCCTCCGAAAACACCAGTAACCATAGAATGAAGTGCAATGAGTGATGCACACAACATCTATTGACCTTCCAACAATGTAAAAGCTTATTTAAAATTGAAATCCATTCAATATAAAATAGTTGATATTAAGTACTTTCATCCCTCAAATGGAGACTTCATCAGGATATCAACATAAAACATGGCACTTCCTTATATATCACTGCCAATCAATATTAAAAGAACCCTAACTCAAAAAAGTAATAAATTATATCCTATCAATATTCTCATCAAATTGATTTGACTAAATAAAATATACTGTATATAGATTGATGTAAAAAATGAAATAATTTTGTAATATTGCTTATACTTATTTACATAACATGACAGCCTTTGAAGTGCATCCTAAATTAGCAGCCCTTAACTATACAATAGTTATATATTACAAATACATGTTTCCATACAATCTCGTTCTTTAAAATTAATTATAACTTAACTGTCTTTAGCCTTAGCAATGGTTGATTCGACACATTTGGATTGAACCCAAGGGGTGTCAAAGCATTTGTTCTTAGCTTCCAGAGAAACTCCTTGTATTTTAATAAATGCTCTCACTCACCTTGCCTGGGATTCCTCTCCACTCTTTCTACAATCTCAAAATGAAATCCACTGTATTCATTACATACATTGGCATGTTTGGCTAAGGCAATTTGTTGAAATTCTTCCGAATGTCATAATTATGTTTGTAAATCCACTTTTTCAAAGATATTTCCATTTTGCCAGTATAAAAACGTGAGCATTCTGAGTATTTTGCTATATACACTAATCCTGCAGAGCAGCAATTGCCTCTTTTTAAAATTGCAGTGGAAGACCAAATATTGTTTAACCTAATCTTCCCTCCTTCCATGATATAAGGACACTGATTTCAAGCTCCACATTTTAATGTTCCCTCATTATTGCTCTTATACACTCTAGTCTTCTTGGATATCTCCAGCAACTTCTTTTTAAATATTTGACAATGTTTTGAATGTAAACAAAGTTTCATTACCTAAAGTATTAAAACACCTTTGCTCATGTACAGAATCCTCCACTTCTGCCTAATAATGTTTTTAATACCCCATGAACAATTGATATATCAAACAACACATGTTCTTTCATAATTTTCAGAACAATCTTTTTCATTTGGGACTTCTTTATCTTTATCTGTGAGGCCAACCCCTAACGGGGGCTTATAGTTATATAGTCTCATATTCCATGTATTTCATTGACCATTGTTTTAGGAGAACCTCTTTCCACAAACATCTTTTGCAGTAACCACATGTCAGTCTGTAAATCATCCCTAGTGGAGGTCATCCTGGCCACTCTAATAATTTGGCCCTTCAAAAGGTTTCTCTTAAAGCAAAAAATGTGAAAACTGATAAAAATGACAGTAAGAATTGCTAAATGTCAGTGTTCTATATATTCTCAATTTAAACCCCTTCTTAGCATGCTGAATATTGACATCCACATAATTCATATTGTTCTTATTTGATAGAATTGTGCAAATTGCGAATAAATTGATCCACTGTTTCTTATGGCCCATCTCATAGAATAAATATATAATCTAAAAGCCTCAAATATATTGTCCAATACTTAAAATATTCAGAACTAAAATATGGGACTTTTCTCATGCTAAAAAAAATAAATTGGCACATATAGGGGTGCAAGCAGCTCCCATATCAACCCATTTGATTTGCTTAAAAGTCTCCCCCTCATAATAGATGTAGTTATTCTCCAAGACTAAGGTAATAAAATCCAGGAGCCTAGCATTCTCATTTGTTAAAAATTCACATTTCATTAAAACCTCATTAAACAACAAAAGCCCTTCTTTCATAGGAAATGAGTTAAAAAGTTCCACTACATCTATTGTTAGAAAACCATGACTGGGTTTCTAAAGTCGGGGGTAAGCCTCCCCAAAAAAATCCCATGAATCTATTAATAAATGGGATTCTCGAGCAAAAGTAGGTTTCAATAACACATCTATGAACAAAGGAAAGGGGTGATTCTTAGAACCTCATACTGGTACAGCTGGGCACTTAATAGTATACTTAGTAACCTGAGAATATTTATAACATGGAAGATTTAGTGCTAGAGTTGGGTAGTGAAGTTAGGTTTCCTCTATGTTAGCAAAAATAGATAAAAGAAACTTGGCCATGAGAGTCTGACAATTAATAGATCTATCAAAGGAATGGCTATCTTTGTCCTTTGAGAGAGGGTTACAAACAGAAAAGGTCTTAGAAGTTCTGTTCTCATATATATACTTATATATATATGTATATATATATATATATATATATATATATATATATATATATATATATATATATATACAAAAAGAGAAATAATAACAATTATATATAGTTACAATTACTGCAACAGTGAGCTAATGATCTTCATAGACTAAGTTATTCTTCTTGTTACTGTTCTCCTTGTAAATTCATATTTTCATTCAGGGTAGCCATCGTTTGGAGAAAACTCTTTCCTTGACTCAGCCATAAAGCCTGCCTTACTTGTTGAGTTCAAAGTGTTCATTATTTATGAGTGTTTTTGGTGTACAGCTAGACTTCAGACTAAATATTCTAAAGGATAAGAAATCACATAACTGAGAATTACTGAAAAAAGTAAGTTCTATGCCTCCATAGGGTCATTAAAAATAAGTGTAGTATTCCGATATGTCTGATGAAATAGTTTTAGAATTTAGGTAAATCAAACTCCTTGTAAATACCCAAAGCTAAATATACTAGAATTTATGTTTGAAGAAATATACTTCTTACTGTGTTAGCAGCCTATGCTCAGGTATTCAACACCATTTGGAGAGAGTGCTTTGCTCTCTGATGTACAGACTTACAGCTGTGCTCTCCGTATTACTGCAGTTAGTTTGGAATTTTGTTAAAAAAATCAGTGAAATATGCATGACTTGAATTTGAGTAGCTTCTGTTAAAAGTGGCTTTATCTCTGCTTTTTTACTGTGAAAGGGCTGGTGAGTAACATGCTTCCTAAGTATGGCATTTAAATGAAAGCATCTCTGTCTCTCTTGGTCTTACTCTCTTTCTATTTTTCTTTCCTTCTCCTACATCTCCTCTCTCATTGATGTATACATGTAGCTATAGCCAGAATGTAATACAAATACAGATTCCACATGTAATTATTGATATAAAACTCGTTGTCAAATGGGAGACAAACATTCTTTTGCATGGTTTTTGCTTAGAATCTGTGCTACATAAAATGTTTATTTGATGTCATATTATTACTGCTATTTCTTCCTGTACTTGTCCTGTTAGATGAAAGAAAATTAAGTTATCTGCAGGAGAAAACAGGTGATCAAACTTATAAAAATCACCCCTTGACAAGATGTATCGAGGCCTGGCACCAAATGACAAATTCTGGTGAGGTTCACCAAGAAAGCATATATTGATTTTTAAATGATTAATAAGGTGAATATAATTGTATTTCATTAAGATGGATGGGGTTTCATTTACTCTGTCTTCCCAGACTTTACACTTCAGATGAGAAAGAAAAAGTCATCATCATTGGCACCTCATGTTAGCTTTCCATAGCAACAAGGTCATTGATCGAGTAAAGGAAGTTTCAGAGAGGCCTGTCAAACCCTAATGGTTTGTAAATGGAGATAACAGGAAATGTAAGGGGAGGGTGTCAGATATTTCATCAGGTCTGTATTCTGAAGCATAGGACACATTTTTGTGTGTGTGCGTGTGTGTGTGTGTGTGTGTGTGTGTGTGTGTGTGTGTGTGTGTGTGTGTGTGTGTGTGTCGTGGATGAGTCTGGATTTGTATATGTATATGAATATGTATTAATGTATATTGCAGAAGCATCTCCTATCTACAAGTGTACTTTATGCAGTACATTTCCAAGTAATGTTTTCACTATTAAACAACAGATAGTACTTGAAAAGACATTGCATAATTGACTTAAATTATGATATTGACTATGTTTTTAAAAAGACAGTTTATGTGCAGACATGGTCTAAAAAATATTTTGGAGGAAAAAAAGATGATTGATTTAAAAATTCTAGTAAAATTCCATACACTCTGGACTTTGGCCTTCCTCTTGAACTGTTTAAGCTGTTCTTGTGGTGAGTATATATAAATATAAATATTAAGTGTACTTAAAACAGTCTAAAGCCCCAAATGCTGACATGGTTAATGCTGACACAATAAACTGAAAAAAATATTGGCAGTTAACTGTGCATGTTCTGATTCGCAGCATCAGAGAATGCAAAAGGAAAACAATGTTTTTTGGAGGGGGGCCCCACACCTTCTGCTAATTACACGTTCTAACTCCAAGACTGCACAATACCAGGGAAAGGGCATATTCCATAACCCTGGTATGGCAGTGATCTCACACAATGGTTGGCCGCCTGTCTTGTCAAAAAAAAATGTTAGCTTTAAAGATTAAAGAAAACCAAAGTTATTAATTCTCCCTTTTATATATATATGAGAGTGTGCAATGCGTGTGTGTGTGTGTGTGTGTGTGTGTGTGTTTGTTGTGTGTGTGTGTGTGTGTGTGTGTGTGTGTGTGTGTGTGTGTGTGTGTGTGTGTGTGTGTGTGTGTGTGTGTGTGTGTGTGTGTGTGTGTGTGTGTGTGTGTGTGTGTGTGTAAATATGTCAGTCCACTTCTAATACTTTAATTACTGAAATCTCGAATTTCAGTATTTCAAGTCGAGAGCATCGAAAGTCCACAAAAATGAAAACACATAATACCTGAACACAAAATAATGAAAAAAAAATACAAACCTCCCCCTACATAATGGTACCTTACATTTCCCCCTACATAACACTACCTTACATGCACCCCCACTACTTGTATATACCAACTCTGAGGTCACACTAACATGAATGACACACACAGACGCTACAAATGTACATCACTACTTTCAACATTTACAGACACACACTCTAACTTACCTACCCTAACCAACTCCAAAAACTTACCCACAAACTAAATCAAACTAAAATCCTAGCCAAAACCCTAACAATATACAAATGGACCTGAATCTCCTTTAATAAACACAAATCGGTCACCATGCATAGAATCCGGAAACAACAAAGCATTAAAGGGACAGCACACTACATAACACACACCACACAACAACTACTAAAACTTTGAAATACTAAGATTCGAGAAAATGCAGTTTTGAAAAACTGCACTTTCGGCATTCCCAAACTGAAATACAAAAATTCAAGAGTTCAGTATTTCGAGTTTAAGAAGTGGACCCATATATGTGTGTGCGTATATATATATATATATATATATATATATATATATATATATATATATATATATATATATATGGTTCTACCTGACTTCGTCGACAGCGCAGAAGACCGACAGCGGAATTCGGAGCTCCAGAAGATCGAAAACGAAGAAGACCGACGCGAATCGCGAGTGGCAGAACATCGACAATGCAGAAGACCGACACGACGGATGACAACACCAACGCCGAGGATGCCGACATGGGGAAAGGCTGTGTGAGTATGCGGTAGTGACGGACGTTAGGGTGCGAGGCAGGTAAGTGTGGAGATTGACGGTCTGTGGGGATAGGGGTGGGTTAAGTGAGTTAGGGTTAGGAGCGATAGGAGGGGGGTAAATGAGTTAGGGGTTGGGGGCGATAGGGGTGGGGTAAGTGAGTTAGGGTTAGGAGCGATAGGGTGGGTTAAGTGAGTTATGGTTAGAGGGCGATAGGGGCGGGTTAAGTGAGTTAGGGTTAGGGAGCGGGTAGGTAAGTGTGCGATAGTGACGGACCTTAGGGTTAGGGTAAGGTTTAGTGTGGGCTTGTAAGGATTTTGGTGTGCTTGTGTTGTGTGTGTGGTTTGTGGAATGGGGATGTGTTTTGTTTTTAATTGTTATTGTGGTGTGTGCAGTGTATGGGGTTTCGTGTTTGTGTACCGTCGGTTATTTCGTTGTCGGTTATGTGTGGTTTCGTGTTTATGGACTGTCGAATATGTGGTGTCGGTGATGTGGTTGTCGGTGTTGTGTGGTTTCGATTATGTCAGGTAGAACCATATATATATATATATATATATATAGGCAGATAGATATGTGTATCTGAGTCTACCTTGATTCACTGAAAACTCATTTCACTGAATTTCAAAACACTCACACCAAATCACTGAAAGCTCAAATCACTGAAAGCTCATTTCACTGAATCACATTTCGTTGTTGTACAAATAAAATATACATGCCCTTTTCCACACTGTACTGCGATCCTGGAGTTAATCTATATATATATATATATATATATATATATATATATATATATATAGAGAGAGAGAGAGAGAGAGAGTGTGGGGGCACAACCCCTCACATTGGGGGGCTTGGGGGAGTAGCCCCCCCACCTACTTTTAGTTTTATATTGTTAGCTTTCAGTGAAATGATATTCATAAATATGAAAACTAAGTAGGAGGGGGCTATGGGGCTATGCCCCCCACTCCCTCCAATGTGGGGGGCTGTGCCCCCACCCCTAACTATATATATATATATATATATATACTAACTCTGGGATCACACTACAGTGAGGAAAAGAGCACATACATTTTATTTGCCCAACAGTACTTACATACAGTGAAATGTGATTCAGTGAAATTAGTTTTCAGTGCTTTGAGCTTTCAGCAATTTTTTGAGGATGAATTGAAATTCAGTGAAATGAGTCTTCAGTGAATCAAAGTAGACCCAGATATATATATATATATATATATATATATATATATATATATATATATATATATATATGTGTGTGTGTGTGTGTGTATGTGTGTATACACTCATGCATTTTCCAATGCTTTTGTATGTGAGCGTAAAACAGTACAGGTATGAATACGCATTCTCAGAGGTTGCTGGCTTTATATGCTAGACATAAAGCTAATATGCAGAAAAAAGCAGTACTGACACAGCTGCTTTATGTTCTCCTGTATCCAAAGGGCACATCTGCAGGCATGTCAGAATGAAAATGATATAGAATGGAAACTGAGAATGCCAAAGTAAGCCACAGTGTAATAACAATAGTTTGTTCTTATCTTTTTCATCTTAACAGAATCATGGTGGTGCTGCGGTAGCGTTGTCACCTCACAGCAAGACGTTGTGCCGTTCGATTCTCAGCTAGAGTGTCTTCTGTGTGGAGACATGCATGAATGGGCATACCTTTGTTGAAGGTTGTGTGTCAGGGCTGGCAAACTCGGCACGTAAAAAATCTACTGCCAATCATTAGTGGACCGGAGTTCCGCTGTGGCGACCCCTAACCGGGAAAAGCCAAAAGACACAAACAAACCTATAGTGGGGATCTACTTTCCATTACCAAAAGCCCATAATGTCAAATGTTTTTTTCTTGAGATGGAAAATCCTGAACTACATATCCCCCATGCCTCCAATGTTGAGGACTCACCCCCCCCCCACGCCCCTAATTATATATACCAACTATTGGATTGCACTACACTGGGGAAACTGGCATATTTCCCTACTTTGGACAAGTGTTTTCTTGCCATAGGAAAATCTAAGTGGCTTTGGGATTTTTATTTTGTTATTTTCATCTTGAGAAAATAATGTCCAATTTTATAGGCTTTTGGTAATTAAAAGTAGACCCATAGTGGGATACATGTCCACCCAATGAAAAGAGCTTTTGTTTTGCAGACTGAGTGCATGATGTGCTCTGTAAAATATGCAGTGAGAGAGAAAAAGCCAGCCGGTTTTCATGCTAAGGAAGCAAAATCCTATGATACATATCTAGTGAGAAGCAAGTAATTATTTAGAAAGATCACATAATGTAAAGAATAATAAAAGGGAAAGAGCAATGGAGAGTGAGAAGCAGAGAGAGAGATAGAGAGAGAGAGAGAGAGAGAGAGAGTAAACTTACATTGAGGGGTATTCTTGAATTAATTTGCTATGTGCCAGGTCCCATGATATAGATGGATAAAGCCTTCAATACTTATCATGTGAACTGTGTTCAGTTAGTGGCACAGATGCAGGAGGGACTGACTGGGGAAGGATTGTTTTCAGGGGCTAACACTGGTGAAGAATGGTTTTCAGAGACTAATACTGGGAAAGGATGGTTTTCAGAGGTTAACACTGGTGAAGGATGGCTTTTAGAGACTAATAGTGGAAAGGATGGTTTTCAGAGGCTAGCACTGAAGAGGTATGGTTTTCAGAGGATGGCACTGGGAAAGGATGGTTTTCAGGGGCTAGTTCCAAGGAAATATGATTTTCAGAGGCTAGCTCTTGGGAAAAATGGTTTTTAGAGGCTAGCTCTGGGAAAGAATAATTTTCAGAGGCTATCACTGAGAAAGGATGGTTTTCAGAGGCAAACAGTGGTGAAGGATGGTTTTCAGAGGCTACCTCTATGGAAGGACAGTTTTCTGAGTCTAGCACTGAGGAAGGATGGTTTCCAGAATCTAGCTCTGGGGAAAGATGGTTTTCAGAGGATAGCGCTTGGGAAAAATGGTTTTCAGAGGCTAGCTCTGGGAAAGAATTATTTTCAGAGGCTATCACTGAGAAAGGATGGTTTTCAGAGGCTGGCACTGGGAAAGGATGGTTTATGGTGTCTAGCACTAGGGAAGGATGCTTTTCAGAGGCTTTCACTGGGGAAGGATGTTTTTCATATGCCAGCTCTGGGAAAAGATGGTTTTCAAAGGCTATCACTGGTGAAGGATGGTTTTCAGATGTTAGCTCTGTGAAAGGATGGTTTTCTGAGGCTAGCACTGGGGTAGGATGTTTTTCAAAGGCTGGCATTGGGAAAGGATGGTTTTCAGAGGCTAGCTCAGGGGAAAGATGGCTTTCAGAGGCTAGCTCTGAGGAAAGATGGTTTTCAGATGGTAGCTCTGTAAAAGGATAGTTTTCAGAGGCTAGCACTAGGGAAGGATGGTTTTCAGAGGCTGGCTCTGAGAAAGGATGGTTTTCAGAGTCTAGCACTGAGGAAGGATGGTTTTCAGAGGTTAGCTTTGGGGAAATATGTTTTTCAGAAGCTAGCACTGTGGAAGGATGGTTTTCAGAGTCTAGCATTGAGGAAGGATTGTTTTGAAAGGCTAACCCTGGGGGAGGATGGTTTTCAAAAACTAGCTCTGGGAAAAATATGGTTTTCAGAGGCTACCACTGGGCAAGGATGATTTTCAGAGGATGGCACTGGGGAAGGATGGTTTTCAGAGGCTGGAACTGGGGAATTATGGTTATCAAGGGTTAGTACTGGGGAAAGATGGTTTTCAGATGTTGGCTTTGGGGAAAGTAGTTTTCAGACATTATCACTGGGGAAGGATGGTTTTAGAAGCCAGCTCTGTGGAAGGATGGTTTTCAGAGGCTATAATTAAGGAAGGATAGTTTTCAGAGGCTAGCTCTGGGAAAAGATTTTTTTCAGAGGCTAGCACTAGGGAAGCATGGTTTTCACGGGCTTACACCAACTCACCAATCTTGAGGGGAGGGATGTGGCATCGATCTACTAAACTGGCAATAACTACTTTAAAGCTCATATATCACTGGCAGGAATCAACCTAGTGATGCCTTTGCTGCTCACATCCTGGGATGGGATAAATATTAGTGTATAGGGTGTTTGGTTGTATCTTAATATTTTCCAGTATGTTTAGAAAGGTGTAGTGAGAATCTTGGGGCATGGTGTGGGATCTGCAGCAAACTACAATTTGGATTGCAGTCTTACCTAGTGTTAGTTGCACCTGGAGAATTTCAGACATATTGTGTTGGGCAAGTAGCCTGGTGTTGTGAATATACTTGGTGAATATGGGTACTCCTCCAACTTTAGTGTTTCGGTCCTGGCTTGGTGGCCGAAAAGTGTGATAAGAGTTGTAGCCTGGATAGCTCCTACACAATAAACCTACATTAAAGATAAGACTAAATACGGTTAAAAGGCTTCAGTGAACACAAGGGCACACAGATGCATGAAAATCAAGTTTTGTTTGAAAATGTTCATGTTTATATGAACACTGATGGAATCATATTTTCTAAAACGTTTGCAAAGTACCAGCAAATGCAAAAAAAAAAAAAAGATTAAAAGAAGACTGCACCTCTCATCCTTACTAATGGGTACTTAGGTTCTTATTACCTTTTTCACTATCTTTTTATACCTTCTATACTTCAAATGATATTGACTCACTGATAGTGTAAATAACCCACTCTTTGAATCCCTTATTTGTGGTTTTATGCTTAGTCCAAACGTATGACCAGGTGATCCAGCTAGAAGGAGCAGGAACTGAAACAAAATACACAAGTAAGGTGAACCTTCAAACCTTAGGATGAGGCTGAAGACCTGGTACAAGAAGTCCCAGTACGTCTGCAATGCCTCCAAAATGTAGAGGAAATTGGCAGAAAACAAATGCAGCAGTGATGGACTACAAGAAGGTGTATCTATAAAGTGTCATTCAAAGAATAATTTTGACAAGGGTATCCCACTGCTGAGTAAGTGGGAAGGTGATCATGATAAGTAGGTCTGGAAACACAGAACAAATTGCTCAGCACACAATACTTGTGCAAAATCTGTGGCTGAATAAGTAGAAATTAGTATGGACTGATAAAAGAAACTAGTATGAGCTGCCTTATTATGAGCAGATTCATTATTCATACAGATGAATTGTATCCTGTGGATTTTACATTAACTTAAAGATCTCACTAAAAGGGTGATTTTCACTAAAGATGCAGTAAAGTATCAGACACTTAGTAAGATACTATTGAGGTTTGATGAGAAAGTTAAACAGCTTTAAACAGGAGCAAGAACTGCATTTTTTGTGGCAGTGGTTTCTAAGGCAACTATGATGCATCAATTAGGTAAAGTGACAATAAATTTATACAAGTGTAGGACACATTAGAATTAATAAGGTGATTACAGAATTGGAACAGGCAGATATTCATTTAGAGTCCTGTAAGGTTTGGTTTACCAATATAAAACTGGTTTTGGATGCAGCTATAGTAACTATTTTGCAGGAGTCAAGAGCCTTGCCAAACAAGGCTAAAACCCTGCAAAAACAAATTACAGATTCAGATGAGCCAAGCAGGTCAAGAAAACTAAGGGAATAAAACCACATGCAAGTGAAAATATAGACTGCAATGATAGTGAATTACCTGTAGAAGTTGCCGCCTCAATTGTAGATAGAATTCAGTTATGAAATGTGTGCCATAGTGTGATAAAACTCAATCACTGTTTCAGAATATGCTCAGCATTGAGCAGTGGGATGAAAATACAGTTTTGGGTTAGTGCACTGGTTTAAAGGCATGTTTGTTTTCCTTTCTTCCCAAGAATCTAGTGGTGTTTTTAACATATAATATAGTATATGCTGATCATGAATGGATATGGCTACTTCTAGAAAATAACTACTAAAAAGATCAAGTCAGTATTTAAAGAACACACAGGCTTTGGTGTATTTTGAAGTAAGCTAATGTAACTGGTCACATACCATTTCTGTGTGGCATGGTGCTTAGTGCATGAGGAAGAGCCTGATAATCTAACTTCAAAAGAACATAAATTTATAACAGAGTGTTTACTACAGACAGTTATTGGTTTATATTCATCGACAAAGTTACATGTGGCTGAAGAAGAAATTAACTGCAAACAGCTAACTTAAGTCAAAACTGAAACATCTGTTACACGCAGGAAATAGAATATCACACAGTATTTGCATCCATTAGTTCTGAAAAAGGTAACAGCAAGTTTTAAGAAAAACACTAATCTTGCAATTTGTGGTGGAATAATAAATTCTGAGTTACTGTTTATTATTATTATTATTATTATTATTATTATTATTATTATTACTAATACTAATGTTTATTAGGCTTTTTGTGAACATTTTTAATTTCAGTTGTATTGGTTAGTAGAAGAGATTCATTCTAGACAGGAAGAAATAGAAAAAGAGATAAAAAATGTAAAGAAAAGGAAAAGAAACATGAGGAAAAGGGTAATGAACCTATTATACACGTTTACGGTAATCAGAAGGGACATAGCACACAATGTCTTGTTTGGCAAGTGACAAAACTAAAAAAATGAAGAAAAAAGGTTACAGCAAGCTCTGTGAAAATTGGATCACGCAGATCCAAAGTTCAAACAAATGTATCAAACATACAATGGTTTAAATCCAAAACCTGTATATAAGAGTGGAGTAAAACTAAAGGGACAGAGTTACAATGGACTTCATTCCACAACGGCTAGAAATAAAAGTAAAATGCCTATACTAAACGATGGACCTCAAGTAGATATTTGTGGTGAGTATGGGTACTGACCTACCATAGTTCAGCTATTGAGAAAAAAAGGCAATCCTTAAACATCTGCACAGCATCAGTTGTTAGAACTAAAATAACCAGAAATATAAGTAGGATCAATTGCACATATTTTGTTACCAGAAAAGCAAGAAAAGCTAGTATCATCTCTTGAAGCATTAGGCCAAATAGATAAGTGATGAAGTGAACCTCCAATATCATTTTTTTTTTTCTATATCCCATTGTCCCTGCAAGGGATAGTAGATGTTTTATAAAAGGGAACATAGGTTTGAATATGGAAAATAATTTTGATTGATAACAGGGCAGAACCATTAACCACAGGACACAAACTAGTACCAAGAAATTGGACATTGACTTTGATGGCTATCAAAACTTTGCCTGTCAAAGTAAAAAGTAGTGCTACATTTTCAAGGTCCAGTCAGGGGTAGAGATACTTAGATGAAATTTTTGGGTAAATTCAGTCTTTTCTTAATATTCTGGGAAAAAATATCCTATGAGAATTGGGAATAGTAATAGATTTGATAAATCTGAGTATGCAGAAAGACAGATATGTGCATGTATATGTAATGGTACACAGTACAATTTTAGAGATGTCTTCAAAGTGTGGAAAAGTTGAAGGGTATGAAATGCAAACCCCTAAAACCAAGAGAAAAATACTTTAAAACAGGTCTCATTGACAAATTTCCTGATCTTTAGGCTAAAAAAATTAAAAAAAACAAATAACTGTACATTTGTCAGAAAAAAGTACAGGTATAAGCAAGACAGTTACCTATATTTTCAAGCAGGTATAAAACTGCTGCCAAATATAAGTCATACATGACGTAAGTCAACCACAAGTAATTGGGAAAAACACTGGGCCAGATTCACAAAACCTCCGTGTAAGACTTAATATGTCTTACTCGGAGGCTGCAGTTGAACGGTATGACATCAGCATGCCATGCATATGCATGAGGGCATGCTGAATCATACCCTAGGCTAACACGGTCCGTGTAGAAAAGTAGGGGGCGTGTCCGAATGCCGAGAACTGCAAAGGGACACGCCCCCAGAAGAGTCAGAGGCCTGAAAGTAAACACCCACGAGCGAGTCGTTAGAAGTGTCAAGGAATACAACACCACACATCCCCGCAGACTAAACCCTACTGAAAAATGTGTAAAATGTAAAAATAGCAGTTTCATTTTTTTTTTTTTATAATTTCAAAAATGTTTGCCCGCATTTGCGCTCATTTGTGTGGGTATGCCCTTCACTCAGCCACAGTTAGCAGACATTGAAAAGCATATAAGATCTACATATGCAAATTAAGCCAAGTAGCAATAGTGTAGTGGTAGAGACGTTGGCCAAAGAGGAGGTAGTCACGGTTTGAGCCCCCACAACATCATTCACCATTTTTATTTAAATAAGTATGAAACAATCCCCTGATATATATATATATATATATATATATATATATATATATATATATATATATATATATATATATAACTATAATTTAAGTAAAATGTAATGAAATGGGCCATGTATTTGTGAAGAAATCCGACAGAATAATTTATAAAAAAAGGATTATAATTGCCCATAGCTGAGCAGCGCTTTAACAAGCTGCATATAAGTGCCCCGTAGGTGAGCAGCGCTTTAACAAGCTGCATATGAGTGCCCGTAGGTGAGCAGCGCTTTAACAAGCTGCATATGAGTGCCCGTAGGTGAGCAGCGCTTTAACAAGCTGCATATGAATGCCCGTAGCTCAGCAGTGCTTCAACCAGCGTAATATGAGTGCTCATAGCTAAATAACGAGTTACCCAGCGTAAGCCATTTGGGCGGAGCTGCGCAGCACGCCAACCAGCTCACCGGCGGGCAACATTGGGCAAGCTGTATCAAAGCCACCTTTACACAGACACACCTCCTAGCCTGTCTAGACAGTAGTAAAATAAAAAAAGCAATGCCAAGGGTCAAACCCGGGATACTGTGCACCATAGTCAACGTACTGAACCACTAAGCCATGATGGTTGTACTGAGAAATACAGTATTAGGATATATATAGGAATGAATGAAAATAGAACCATGACAAAGCAGGTTTGCTTTAAGCTGATAAATATCCAAAATGGCCAATCAGAGATAAGTGTGGGAAAACCGGCATATATAAGACCCATAGGCGGGAATACACACCATAACTGATTGTGGTACCCATTTGCAGTCAGGATGGCAAGCACAGGAGAGGGAAATCACTTTAGAGCACAAAGGTGGGGTGTTGAGGAGTCAAAATATATGGTTTGGCTCCTAGTCCATGATCATGAAGCACAACTCATGCAGGGCCAGGTTCAATGGGGAGCGTACAAGGCAGAGGTGTGGAACTGGTTGGCACATGATCTCACAAGTGCCACAGGCATTCTGAGGACTGTTGAACAGGTCCATCACCACCATGCGGACCTGAAGTAACGTAAGGAGGACCAACTGGACCGTTGGATCCAGGAAGCCCGCCAAATGCCCAATGCCCCACTACTGAGTAAGTATCCATGTAATTACGTATGTAAGAAATGCTATCCTAGCCTATAGTATGGAGAGGTATGTTCCAATATTCCTTCATTTATATTACAGCTGCAGGTGTCCGTTCCGCAAATCGGCGAGCCTATGCTGATAGGCTGCTGAGGTTGCACCACAAGGCAGCTTAGTAATTATTTAGCTGGTATTGTTATAGAATATAAGTGAGACAGATTGTAAAAGAGTTCAGTGTTGTAACCCAGTAATAAAGGTGAAATAAGCCTAGAATAAAGATTCTGCTAGTATTGTAAGATTAGATAAGTGATGCAGCCTGGAAAAGAGTGTATTGCAATCCAGTAATAAAGATTAAACAAGTCTCTAATAGAGTTTCCACCTGTATTGTAATATCAGATAACTGCTTCAGCCTGAAAATTAGTGGTAATCAATCAACAAAGGATAGACAAGTGTCAAATACATCCTTGTAAATTCTGCCATATGAAATAAGTGAGTCAGCTGGAAAGGATTGTTGTAACCCAGTAATAAATGTTAATAAAGCCTAGAATTAAGTACCATTCTGAAATGTAAATATAAAATAAGTGAGAGAGTGTGAGAAAGACAGTTTGAAGCTACGAAGAAAGCTGTAATAAGTCTGGAATAAAGGTATACTGCAGTCACTACATAATATGAAATGAATGAGACAGCCACAACCAAAGAGTGTAATGTCTTAATACAGAACCTGGACTGTGTCCGTCCCACAATTTGGATATGTTGCTGTACCCTTGCATTATGGAGATAGTATGGTTGTATGAAATGCTGAACATCCACAGTTGTCTAGACCCATATAAATCAAATGTAGCAGGATGCTGTACCTGAACACAGCCAGATATGAACATATATGAATAAAAATGGAATGTATATTAATGTAGCAGTAACATCCCCATCACCAACATTCCTAAGGTTACATACAGGAAACTGTACTAATACATGTAGGGAATATATATCTGCATCTACTAGGAATGTACAGTATATGTATAGGTAGTGTAAGTTGTTAATGTAATATTTCTCCACCCTACCCTATTTTCACAAATTATGCCATTCCACACCAAACAGGGTATATGTATTCACAATTAATTCCCATGGACATTTGTCCTGTTGGTTCATACATATCTGCATGTACGTTGATGCATGTGCCCTGTTCACATATCCAAACCTGATGGCCTGTTGCCACCAATCCACCCTGCATGCTGTTGGAATGTGCACTGTTGTTCTAAATATGCATGTGTTATGCTTGCTGCTCAATGTTCAGAATTCATGGGTGTTTGGTTAATGGGAATACTGATGCATGCTGTTACAACTAATTTTGAATGGTGTTGTTTGTTACTAACCCAAAATGCCATAAAATACTGCTGAACATAGGACAACAGGGAAGGTGGGTTCAAGCGGACCCACCTCTCCCACCTCAGCTGGCGAGTGCACCTGGCACCAGTACCCAGACTGGGACCTCCTCCTCCAGTGGCCCTGTGCCACCTTCAGGTGGAAGCGCTGCAGGGGATGGGGCTTGTCCCCCCTCTGCAAGCGTGGCCGGAGGAGAGCCTCCACTCACCCTCCATAGGGTCCGGTCTGTGGTGCATAGTGAGATCAGGCGTTCTGTGACTGATCCCCTATGCCAGCTCGAGGCGAGAGTGGCGCAACTCATGGGTGTGCCTGCCCATCCTATCCAGCCCCCAGCACAGCCCCGGCCTGGGCTGTGAAGGCACAGTGGTGACTGCCATGGGTGGGGATCTCAGTTCCACTGTTGCCATCTGTGGGCTCATGGGCTCACGATATCCAAACATCCGTCCCCGTCAATTGTGTTTACCCCCCACATGTGTCATACTCTGCCCCTGTATGCATCTTGTTTGTCTTGTCTGCTAACCTCCCCAACCTATCTCCCCAAATATACCTACTTCCTGTACCTCACATTACACTCTCACCTGAAAAAAAATAAAAAAAGGGCACTCTGTTCCCACAAAAAAATTACGCCCCATACATAGCTGCCCAGTTCACACACATGTCCGCTGGACATGTAAACTGATAATTCCAATTGGCAGTACAACATATTTTGTTGTCCTCACCCCTCTCTCAGGGGTGGAAAGTTTCAAATTTCACACCAGATTTCAAACATATGCACAGCTGTTGCTGATAAAGAAATGGGCAGCTATGGACCTTCCCTACATCTTTCCTGCACATCCCGAGCTTGTTTTCCTACTGTCCTACCCTCTTTGTGCCCCCTTTTTCACCACTTTCCTATTTCCCCATTTTCTTTTCTTTAAAAGAAAATAGCGCGGGTGTTAGTGGGAGTAAGCACTTTTAAGCAGTAGTCAGCGGGTGTGCGCTTGTGTGCGCTTAGCTAAGCATAGATAAGCGTAGCTAAGCGTCGCGAAAACTTGTGCAAACCCGCTTACAACTGCTTAAAAGTGCCTTAGTCACTCTGTATGACAAGGCCTGTAGTCTGCTCATCAGCAAAATAAAATACTCCTGTCAGTCTTGAACCCCGGACCTTGGAAACACTAGTCTGCATGAATTACCACTGAGCCACAGAAGACATACAAGAACTTGGTGCTGAAAGAATTATATCATGAAATACAAGGAGTGAATGTAAAGGGAAAATAGGAAGGCCATTACACAAAGCTTGTTCTGTGTATCTTTACTGGCAATTCTTGTGGAATTGCATTACATTAGTGTGAGAAGAGAAACAACCATGCTAGTAGGTAATAATGTTACAGTAGCACCTTACAAACCCCACACATTATCAGAGCAGGATAAGCACTGCCATATTTGAATAGGTAAGAGGCCAGATCTCCCAACTGTGACTGATTTACAAGGATGTCCCTGATTTGCAAACAACTGTTACCTGTGCCCCACTGACTCCCTGTGAAATGTACTAACAGTAGGCAGAAAGGTGGGGAATCCCACGTAATGGTAACTGTCAATAAGTTAAAGTAGACACTACTTGCATGTCAGAAATGGTGTAGTAATAGATATTCTCAAAATACCCACAGTCACAACTGCAGAATATCTGAAATATATCACGGGTGTATCCCACTGATATGTACCTTTC
>NC_056731.1:1237960706-1238005706 GCF_019279795.1 Protopterus annectens | reverse complement strand
ATGTGCATTGCATTCATTGCATAGGATGACAATATTCTTCATCCATTAGCTTGATACATACCCCCAGTGTGAGGTTGTGCATTGTATCCCACACAGTGTGCCGAGTGCTTGTGTATACTAGTTTGTTGTATGGAGTGTGGCAGGCACTGTCAGACAGTTGTGGGCTGAGCACTGATATGTGGTATTGAACATGTGTATCCCCTGATAGACAGACAGATGCTATATATGGCAGTTAAGTGATATCAGTACATTAGAATATTAAGTGTGCCACATGACTTGCTCACATATTTTTCTTTTGTATTAGGTACACGGTTAATGCTCATCTGTGTTGTCATACATTTGTGTGTTGTATGTATGTGTAATGTGTGTGTAATGATGCCTGTACCATGGCCGCAATCACATGTGTGTTACAGGGTATGTGTGTGTGTACCTGGCAGCATGTATACTCTGTGACAGCAGTATGCTGGCTATAGTAACAACTGTGCACATATGTCAGGCAGGGGTATGGCATCAAAGACTAGGGTGGAATACCATTGAAACTGCAAATGTGTATTGCATTCATTGCATAGGATGACAATATTCTTCATCCATTAGCTTGATACATACCCCCAGTGTGAGGTTGTGCATTGTATTCCACACAGTGTGCTGAGTGCTTGTGTATATTAGTTTGTTGTATGGAGTGTGGCAGGCACTGTCAGACAGTTGTGGGCTGAGCACTGATATGTGGTATTGAACATGTGTATCCCCTGATAGACAGACAGATGCTATATATGGCAGTTAAGTGATATCAGTACATTAGAATATTAAGTGTGAAACATGACTTGCTCACATATTTTTCTTTTCCTTCCAGGGTGATGCTGCATCAGTGAAACCCACCTTATACAGCAGCAGAGGATCATGAGATCCACCAGAGCCTGGTGCAGAATTACTGTGTGCTGTTTTCCAAGACCAGCCAGAACCAGCATGAGAGGGCTGCACGGTGGCAAGATCTTGTCCGTCAGGTAAATGACATAGGCATGCATAACCGGACATATGAGCAGGTACGCCATTACTGCAGTGATTTAATTAGACATGTCCGGCAGCATGCGTCTGATATCCACAGACAACAGCTTGCCACAGGTGGTGGGGTACCTATCCACCCCCCCACCAGTGTGGAGGAGCACCTCCTAAGTGTTGTGGCTCCAGGCCAACAACAGAAACATCCACAAACATGTGTCATCATGGAGGTCGGAGCCACCCAGCATGTTGAAATGGAGCGTGCAGGTAACATGCCATATCTGTAGTTGACTGTTCTCTGTACTGGTAGTTTATGCGTGTGTGAGATGGTTTACTATCATAAATTTGAAAATCAGAAACAAAACATGTCTGCATTTTCGAATTTATACATTGGAAATGAACATTTCCGAATTTTGCTAAAGTTGAAAACAGCTGTCTATTGTCAAAAATGTCGCTCGTGACATTTTCGGCAATACACAGCACTCTCACCCATCCCTTAACTACCTACCTAACCAGCCTAAACACACAGTTATGCAGGGCAAGCCCCCTGCACCATATGTGGGCTGCGCCCCCCACACCCCCCCAACTTAATATTCCAACTCCAAGATCTCACTACAGTGAGGAAAGGGATGTATTTCCCTAACCGCACTGTACAGTGATCCCCTCACATGAGCGAACGTTAGAATTGCGAATGCACAGTCCATTCACAATGGTAACATTCGCTCACATCACCTGCCAAAATATGAAGTATTCGAACATCTGTTGTTTAAATACTTCATAGCCGTGCAAGTGCACGTCGGCATTGTGATAGTAAACCGTGTGAGATGTGTACTGTTTGTGTAGCTGTTAACCTGCCTATTCTTCTGCAAGATTGATATTCTGAGCATAATCTGTACACCTGTGAAAGCCACCTATTGTACTACTGTACTTTATCATACTCACAGTATCAATGGCACAGTTGTGGCCACTGGCAATCACTCTCATATTTTTGCAGGTCCCTCTGGAGTGACAGCAAGGCAGCCAATCCATGCTGGTGAGTGTGTAATAACAATACTATTGCTAATGACATGTGCATGTCATATGGAGGTGTAGTCTGTGCACATGTAACACACCTACGCATAATGCATGCTGTGCATGTTTGCTGTGAGACTATGCATATCCCATTATTCTCAATAGCTGCCTCACTCACATGCAATACACAGAGCATGACACACATGTGTAGCAACACAGTACTGGACATTGTATAGGCATACCTGATACACATGTACACAACACACACATGTTTGGCATACACACTACACCTTAGCCTGCTACACATGTCCAATTATGACACCTGCTGTATGGCCACCCTTCAGTATCCCACCTATTATCTATGCAGCACACATAATATACCTGAGGGGTAGAGGCCTATCATGTATTTGTGCAACAGACTTGAACAAATAATACATTCATGTTAGGCAATGCTCACTATTGGCCACCTTACAAACCCATGTAATAAGTGGCTGTGTAATTGTGGATGTAGTCATGCTATTGCACGTCAGGTACTGCATGCTAGCTGCCTGTCTGGCACACATTATTATTGTTGACTGACCACAAGAAGCATGTTGATCATGGCTCACATTACTACACCACATCCAGTTCCGCCGACCAAAAAAGTACACATAGCAGTCATTGCGTAGCACCATCATGTGTTTTGTGTGTATGTGTGTGTGTGTGTCTATGTGTGTCTGTGTGTGTATGTGTGCAAATATATGCACCCACAGCTTGTAACACTTGCACAACATTGTTATGTCCTTGTACACATTGTGTCCCAGGGTGGAGACAATCACTGAACAACTACACACAAGCATCAAGTACATGTATACTGTTATTAACAAGGGCTGTCTACACTTGCACCACATGTTCCTGTGCAACACATAATCTGCATGCTGACACGTGTGCAGTGATGTTTTTCCTTGTGATACTGTCACCCACCCTAAAACAGTATTGTGTATGTGTTGGATTGCAGGTGTGTCTGTGTTTGTGTCTGCTGTACTGAGGAGTGTGCCTGTGTGCTTGTGTGCCTGTGTGCTTGTGCGCCTGTGAGCATGTGTGCCTGTGTGCATGTGTGCATGTGGGCATGTGCACATGTGTGCCTGTGCGCCTGTGTGCTAATATCATGTACACATTTGTAAACTGTGCTTCCTATCTTCCTCTCACAGGTTCTGATGTTGCTCTGGTGGAGTGCAGCAGGAAACCTGAAGCCACTGCTGGGGATAGTGATTATGATGATACATGTGTAATGGCACAGGGAGGTGTGACAGGGTCTGTCGTTGGTCAGCCAACTGACACTACACAGCAGTCCTCCCCCATCAATGCGCACAGTCATCCTGCCTATACATCCATTGTCACCAATGTGCTTAGCTGAGGGACAGCATACAGTGGGCATTGACCAGGGTAGTGTGGTATCATTGGCACATGCATCCCCTCACAGCAGCCATGGCCAGATTCCTGACATGGTAGCACACAGGCAGATGTCCAGGGGTTCTCGTGGGACCATCCGTGGTCATACTGCCCCTGTCAGACATGCCCACAGAGGTCTTTCAACCTCAGCTATGTTCCGGGCTGTAATGCAGGCACAGGCACGTATGGAATGGTACACCAGACAGGGTCTGAGGGAGCTTAGAGCACATCGCACGGCTATGAATGACACTATGCGTGACGTTGCGTCTGTCATCCGTAACATCAGCAAGGTCATTGATAGATGTTGGGGGGACACATTAGATCTCTTCCACAACTACATGTCCAGGAGCCAGGACAGTGCAGAATGGTTGAGGCGTCGATGTGGACGTATGCCAGCAACATTATCAGCTGGCAGTCGTCGCAGATGATAACAAACCCGCAGCCGCTCCCATAGTGCCAGTACCAGCCCCAGCAATGCTGGGTCTGTGCTGTCATTAGACCGTCCGATAAGACCACATGCACGTGGCTCTGGACAGTCCCAGCAGGGACATGTGTCCAGTCAACAACCCACTGCTTCTGATGACAGTACCCAGTCTGGCTTAGTATCTGATACTGTCCGCAGCACCCCTGCCAGGCACAGGTACCGTGTCCATGGCCAGACACAGTGATCTGTATGACCTGGCAGGTACAGTCTGTGGCTGTCCACAAACACCCATATATGGCAGCCACGTGGTGGAACTGTGTGCATGCATACACACACACATAATGCTAACACCTAGGGCTAACACATACACACACACATTGCAGCAACATTGCCCCATGTTGTACTGTTGTCCCTCACTAACACACACACACACACACACACACACACACACACACACACACACACACACACACACACACATGCGCACACACATACACACACACACACACACACACACACACACACACACACATACATGTCATTTGGATGTGTCAATGGCAGACTCTGGCAAACCAAGTACACACCCTGTGCATATGATGAAACTGTGCCACCTCCTGCCATCTGTAACATTGATGCAGGAACAGGGTAGCATGGTGCTGATGCACAGGGTGACTACATAGCACTGTAGTAATATTATCATGTTGTTAACAGTACAGTGTAATGATATTGTTGTGGGTATATTCGAGCATGCATGATGCATTACCTATGTTTGTCATTGCAGTTTTGTATACACCGGTGTTAATTCCCAAAGTGTACTGTCTGCACATGTGCCACTTGGCTGTTGTGTGTACCTGTGCCTGCATGTGTTGGGTTGTGGGCAGTACATGTGTGATGTTTGCAGCACTGAATTGCAGATGTACATTTGTAAACATGGTTAGCATGCAACATGACATGGTTTGACAGTATGCTGTGGGTGATACGGTTTCCAAATGTCAATGGTCTGCATTCTGGTAGTATACACAGCTTACATAGCCTGACATTCAGTGGTCATGACATGGTGTCTCCTCAACTGATACACAAATGTAGGAACCTGATGTCAGTGATATCCCTGCAGTACTACACTATATTCTTACTGAGCCACACACATCCCTGGGAACAATACTCTTTGGCATATAGCAGTCTCACATACATGCCAACACACTACAGATATGTACATCCATGACTGCAAATACATACAGTGGCCTACAATGCATTCTACACATGACACACCTAACCACCACAAGGGTATCATACAGACAGATACCTGCTTTCCAAGCCATGCTGTATTGCTGTAACGCAACTGTGGCATTGGCATCGGCATGTAGTTAACATAGTATTCCAACAGTACCATGTAGGTGGTAGCACCCATCATGTAGAACGGGTAATGGTGTGTACATGTGGACAAGTGCTATCTTGTCTTTCTTGTGATATTCACATTTACAAAGGTATTCTGCAGTCTCTTGGTGTATCACCTAAGCAAGAAGGTGTCTGTATGCATATCGGCAACAGTTGCCATACACCTACACTGGGTGCCCATCACTCACAGACTTTCCTGTGTTTTAACATGTCTGACATATACTTCAGACATGAACCCTCACCCACATTAATCTATCAAAGCTTTCATGGGTGTGTGTCACATAGTTGGCCTAGGACACAGATCACTGCAGTAGCCTGCATTGTCACCAAAATACATGTATGGCCTAAGGTCTGGTAAGCTGCGGCACATGCTGGCAAAGGTAACAACTGTATTCATATGGGGCAGGCTTCACACATAGGAACCATTAAAGGTCACAGGTACATAATCTGTATGTGGCACACACATACCTGATGTGTGCATTGAAATTACTGTTATAATAATATGTCATACAATAATAAAAGCAAAACACACAACACATTGACAAACTGTGTGACAAACATACTCCAGACATGAACCCTCACCCACATTAATCTATCAAAGCTTTCATGGGTGTGTGTCACATAGTTGGCCTAGGACACTGATCACTGCAGTAGCCTGCATTGTCACCAACATACATGTATGGCCTAAGGTCTGGTAAGCTGCAGCACATGCTGGCAAAGGTAACAACTGTATTCATATGGGGCAGGCTTCACACATTGAAATTACTGTTATAATAATATGTCATACAATAATAAAAGCAAAACACACAACACATTGACAAACTGTGTGGCAAACACGCACATGGCATTTGTACAATTCAAACCCCTACCTAACTATGTTATGATACTTGAGAGAGACGCATTAGCACAGCAAGCTATTCGCATTACTGGATGATTTTCCTTCTCCTGCTGTATTTATAGGGTGCTGACATCATCAGTCTTTCCAAAGTGGAATGTACATCTTTTAGTGTGTTATCCCAGCCTTCAAAAAGGCCATTCCTTTCACAGAGAATTGCATACATACACACCCCCCTGCTCCCCCATGATACTTGAGAGAGACACATTAGCACAGCGCTCTATTCGCATTACTGGATGATTTCCCTTCTCCTGCTGTATTTATAGGGTGCTGACATCATCAGTCTTTCCAAAGAAGAATGTACATCTTTAACTATCCCTCAGTATGGGGGTTAACAATATCTGTGCATTAACAGATGCCTAGTTCAGGGTCACATATGCACACTGGCACTGCCATGTTATGTTTTATAGCATGCTTTGTGACCACAGGACTTGTAACACACAACACAAGTAGGGGGTGTTTCCATATACATCACAGATACACACACCTCTGGGTTGGTACCACTGCACTAAGCATGACAGGCCATACATATACAACTACCATTGTGCAAAACTGCCTTTTGGTTTGGTGTGTAGTTCAGACCACCCCTCCGTACCCAGTAACCACACTTGGCTTTCCTTGGAACAGTGTAGGATATGCAGGTCTTCACACACACCATTATAGTGGTTGACTTCAGGTACACAAATATTGACTGGGGATACTACTCAGGCCCTCAAAAACATCACCCTACAGCCACTACAATGTGTGAATCCATGTGCTATGGCACAACCATCACCACACCCACAAGGGGGAATACATATTGGTACTGGTCATCACCAACATGGGGACTCTATGTTCCACACCAGAGGTAGAACCGTCATTGTTAAGATCAGACCATAAACAACTTTCCCTGGACATCCATATCCCGTCCCCACCCCCAGCCAAGGAAATCACTGTAAAGATTTTCTCAAAAGCAGACTTTGCACTTGTGAAGACTGGGGTGGAGTACTTCAAAGGCCCCATGCTGGAGGATAATACAGCCCAATCTGCAGAATCCTTTACAAACGCATTGTATGAGCACCTGCAGGTATGCATTGATCATGCTATCCCATATAAAACCATGACTCCTCCAAAACAGGAGACCTGTCTGGTTGACCCCAGTCATAAATAAGCTGTACAACAGAAGGAGGAAGCTACTACATAACAGAGCAATATCCCACAGACCCACATAGATCATAACCTCTCCTTTGCTAATCACATTGACAGAGTCATTGCAAAGACCTTTATATAGCCCTCCTTATCACATGGGTGTTTGCATGTAGATCATGGGAGGTCATTGTGGCCCTCTACTAGTCACTCATCAGGCCCATGTTTGACTAAAATGCCCCTTTTGGGGTGTACCTTACCCAACACCTGCAGCAACTACAGTGAACATAACAGTACCTCCCCAAGAGGATCATGGGCTACACACAGATGTCCTATGCAGCTCAACTAAAGGATCTCCAGCTCTACTCAGTTGCTTAACGCCTACTCAGAGGTGATCTATGCCTGACATACGCAGCCATTTCAAACCCAGAAGTAATGGACATGCTCCACCTCATAACATCCAAGACCCTTAGAGCTACACACTCCAGGGACTTAAACCTCAGCACAAAAATAAATAGAACATGCTGCATGGACATATTCATTACCCAGAGGCTCCCCACACTGTGGAACTGAATCTTAATTAAAGTTAGACATAGCCCCTCGCCAACCCTCTTCCAGCAAAATACAGCCGCATGGATGGGAAATTGCAATTTGACCCCTGGGATCTCCACTGTGTCCCTGATTGACAGAGGCACAGCAAACTAGCCTTAAAGGGTGCCTTCTGTGACCTACTTTACAGTGGCACAGTAGGCTACTCTACTGGGAAGGTGGATGCCAAATACACTCTGCCTAGGCTTATGAATTCCCTAGGGCAGACAGCCTAGTATTGACCTCTGCACCTATGTTTATGTTCGGGATGCACAATATTTGCTGCTGCTACTGTTTGCAGGTCTTTATTGCTGTAGCTTTCCCAGTTTCTATGAACAACTTGTGTATCTGTGTAACATGTTTGATTATGACTGGGTTCCAGTATATTAATATATGTGTCTGTTGTCATTTAACTGTGTGCACAGGGCAGATTGCTGGATCGTGGGGAGGTTCCTGGCTTAACACATACAACTGCCAGATATGTGTGACTGACTGCTATACTCAGACATGGCCTAAGTGTGTGAGCATGCCCAGTTCAGGCTTTCCATGGTTTGTTGCCTGACATATGTCTCATTTATCCAAGTGTGTGAGCATGCCCAGTCTGATCTTTCCATATGTTGTGATCTGGAGTCCACTACATTTCTGGTTGTGTGTGAACATGACCAATATTGACATTTATACTGTGTGTGTTGGAAGTCATGTTGTGTTCTTACTGCCAGACTCCTTTGTGTCATAACTCAACAGGGATTATGCTGTGCCTGCAGGGTTTCCATGGGATAGTTTGCAAAGACTTGGCAACAGTCTCTCATACTGGCTGAATACTGCAATACTGTCATGGTGTAGTGGTTCAGTACTTTCACTATGGTGCACAGTATCATGGATTTGAGTCCCATCACTGCTTTAAATGTTCATACTGAGCAGACCAGACTGGTTAAGGGCCAGATGGGCAACTATGAGCATGTTGCATTTTGTTCAGCTATGGCCTACTTAAACCAGGCTTGTCCGACATTGCTGTGTATTCACCAACTTGGGTGGACATTGCCAAACATTACTCCACATTGACCACAGTTGTACTAGTTGGTGTGTGTGATTCTGTTCATAGGTTCATACTAGGCTATCTGCCCTAGGGCATTTATAATCCTAGCCAGAGTGTGTTTGGCTTTCAACACACATTTTAAGTGGAGTTTGCCATGACATTTTTCAAGGTTAGTATACTGTGCCTCTGTCTAACGGTGACATAAAAGTGATTCCCAGGGTAAACCTACAATCTCCCATCCATTCATCAAGATTCCTCTTGAAGAGAGTCAATGAGGGACTCTGGCTAACCTGGAGTGGGGGTTTACTCAAGAGTGGGGGGAGCCTCTGGGTTATGAATCTGTCACTCCGGCATGTCCTATTTATTTCAGTCCTGAGGTTCAGGTCTCTTGAGCACGTAGCTTGATGGGATTCTGAGTTTCCGAGGTGCAGCATGTCCATTGATTCCAGGTTGGACATGGCTTTATACATCAGACACAGATTGACTCTGGGCAGGCGGTATGCCACTGAGTGGAGCTGCAGTTTCTTTAACTGGGCAGCAAATGGCATGTGTTTGAGCCTTTTGATCCTCCTGGTGAGGTACTTTTGTGGTCTTTCCAGCTGCTGCAGGTGTCTGATAATTATTTGTTATAATTTTTTGAATCCCCTTGTTGTCAAGCACCAATGTGATAAGCATGCTTCACTTTCCTGATTTGGTTTCTGGGTTGATATAGGTTTCTGAACCCTTTGATCATACTTCTGAATAACTGAGACTGGATGGGTTCCCTGTTGTTTTGAGGTCGTAGATGAAATACAGTATGCTGTGGAGGAGCTTCCTATCATTGCATCTAGCAAGAAAATCAATTTCAAAATCTTTAAGATTCTTTAGGAAATCTTTCAGCTCTTTGGAAATGCGGGCTATCCTCATTCTCTAGGATTTTATCACATTCCCTAGGATTTTATCACACATTTTGTTTTGTAATTTCTGCGTGCATGCTGAATGTATGCAATAGGAGGTTAACTCTGATGGGTTACTGAAGCAGGTTGTTACAGAGACAACCATCAACAATAGTTTTCTTTACTGTTGTATCAAGAAAATCAATCTTGTTTTTCTTTGCTGTGGTTCATGGGAAATTTTAATGTTTCAAGATCTGAATAAAGTTGTAAAATTCTTTAAGTTTCACCTCATCAGGTTACCAAATGATAATTATATAATTAATAAATTGGTAATAGCCAGCAATATATTGTTGTAAATCAGGCCTGTGCATGTTTTTTTTCTTCCCATTTGGCTAGTGATAAATTTACTAGGCTGTGGACCATTGCTACTTCCATGGCTAGCCCTGTAGTCTGTTTGTAGTACTGGTTGTTAAATTTAAAGTTGATGTCCAGAAATAGTTGTAGCAGTTTTGTTTTTCCCTCCATAAATGCCTTTAGCACACCCTTGATGAAATATGAGTGGGGCAGCACCATAAAGTGCCTCTACATCAATGGTAACTAGCCAGGTGTTTTGATCTGTTTTGATGCTCTTACTTTTATGCTAAAAGTCAAGCGCTTCAAGAACAAAGGACTTGGCATTAGCTGCCAGGGGCGTTATGAGAAGTAACAAGTAGATGGAGATGGGTTCCATGACAGAGCCACTGCTTACAACCACTGGTCTGTAAACTGGATCCTCAAGGCATCTGTGTGGCTATATTATAAATAAAGACTTTTTGTTCCCGCAAAGTGAATTATTGTGCTTTATCCAAATGTATATTACCACAGGGGGATGTAGTCTCAGCAGAGAAGGTAAGGCCTTGTTTTGCTTGGTATAACGAATATTAATACACATGGACATCCACATAGATAGAGGAACTTTAGAGACTTTGTAACCAAATTTGCTAGCTTAAAAAAACAAGCAATTTATTATCTTGTCTAACTGACCTTTTCCATCCCAACATAAAATTTTAACTGCCTATGCACATCCATGAAAAATTATGTTGTGATGCCCATGCACTGGCCCAGTAATCAAGGAGCTTCACTTCTCATCACTAGCACCAGTGAGGAGTGTGCACATTGGGAGGATAACAAGTGCACACACAGTAAAGTACAATTTCCATTAAGAGCACACAGAGATCACAATCAGTCTGGGGCTGGCTTCTCCCATTCTCTAAAGATCCCCAATTAGACTCCCCACTGGCACAGCTATAGGGTCCAGATCTCAGCCTATTGGTCAAGTTAAAACCTCCAGCACCCTCTCTGTCCAACCAGTGCTTCATGTCCCTGCACAAGTAGCTGACACACACTTTAAGATTTGATTTAGATACAAACACACAGACACTCCTGGGGAAGGCTGGCTCAGGTTCCCCAGCTATGCCCCCTTTCTGCCCACACTATAAGGTAGTACCAACTGCCACCAACCACTAACATCAGCTACTAAAAGGCCCTTTCCAAAAGGTGACCAGTTTCGCTATGTAATGCTACTGTTATCCAAATAGTGTGACTGAGCAGCTAGACTATTGGAGTGGCTTGGACAGTATCACCAAATGCATGCAAGTACTCTCTAAGAGCTTAAATTATCTCTACACAAAACAGCCACAGTTGAAAGGTTTAAAAATATTTAATAATAAATAATAAAAGCACAAGACAAATCTCATCAATTCAACACAGTGCTAATCACAGAAATTACATGAACTTTAAAACAATATTGTAGGATAGTCTGACATAAATATAGAAAACAGATAGACTAATCTGGCTAAATTCCTTTCTAACTCTAAGAGAAACTATATCCTAAATAACTTTACTTGCAAGGCAAAGTGCTGGTGAGTTGTTGTCATCTTCAGACAAAATCCGAAAATGTTCAATCTTTCTGTCTGAGAAAGTCTTAAATTAATGATACCCAGTACTGCTGAGTCATTTCACATTACAACATTTTATCACTTCTCATTTAGTTCCTAGGCTAACAGAAACTCAAAATTTACATTTCTTTGTAAGCTGCATCTGACCAGGAAGCCACAGCAATAAAAGACACTTTTACATGTAAAATCTAGCAATTATCTCTGTCTTAAAACAATAGAAAGAATTTGCTGGTCTTCTGTCTCCGAGCTTGAAATCAAACACAGTGGAAATTCTTTACTTAACAGCTTTCTTCCAGCAGGTGTACTGTGGTTACATTTTTGAATTTCAGTATATAACACAGTTTTCTTACATTTAGTTTTCTTACATTTGTAAAAACAAGCCTGTGAATTAAATTAATATTTACAATTGCATAGAATTATCTACAAAATTCTATCTAGCTAGACTGGCAGCCTTCACAGATGTCTACACCCCTGTACTGAAATCTCTAGGAAAATGCAGATAAACTGATTGGTCAATCCATATTTTATTCAGTGACTACTTTGGACACAAAGGTTGAATTTGTCTGCATGGCCATTCTCTCCTTGTGAAAAACTGATAAGTAGGCACAACACAAAATGAAATCTTAAAGATTTTCTTGTTGAAATTACAGCAGCTAGAAAGATAGTTTTCCAAGCATTTTGCTTAAGTTAGCCATATTAGCTAGTTCAAACCAAAGTAGTGTTTACTTTTCCAACATGAAATGTAAACCCTAAGGGGAAACTGGGTTTTTAAAAAGAAGTCTAACCTGGAAAATGCCATTAAGGGGTACCTTGCAACCTTTCAGAGAAGCAAGAAGGAACTGTGAAATCCCTAATGGAAAATAGAAAGGGCTGAAAGTCAGCCTTGATAGAGAAGTAACTAAAGCCCATGTTAACATTTGGGGCAAGTAATCTAAGATGGCTGGTGCAAAAACTGAAAATTAATAATTTCACTTGAAAGTGGTCCAAATAGCATGCAGGGCTATTTGCATTTATATGTTGTTCTCATATTTTTTTTGTCTGGGCAGTCGTATGGGTTTGTACAATCCTTGGTAAGTATGCTGAATCTGTGGATATTAGTAGAAGAGGAGTGGCCATGAAATTCAGTAGAGAGACTAAAAGTCCAGGTGTGGCTTGCTGGATTTTTTTGAGGAGGTGGCTTTGGTTGATTGTGCTCCTACAGCAGGTGAAGACAGAAGACCAAATCACATTTATGAAAGTCAAAATGGTCCTCTCAGAATTACTCCAGACTTGCTCAGCTTGTCTTTCTGAATAAACTCAGGCATAAGTGGAAAAGGATGGATTCATGGAGGATTCCTAGAGTCTATTTCTGGACTCAAAAATGTTTGTATCACTTCCGCAGAAGAACCTGAATGAGTGGATAATGTTGACTTTGTTGTTGGTTGCGGATGCACACAGGTCACATAAAGGCACTTCCATTGTCAGAAGTTTCCACACCCCTGACCAACTTCTGTAGCAGCAGAAAGCAATGACACACCCTGCTCATAAGGGAATTGACTCAGAATTTGAGGGTTTAATATAAAAAACTGCTAACATTACCATTCCCATAACCTAATGCCTTAGTTCCCACTGCTTGTTTTATACCAATCCAGAGCAATATTTATATTTGGAATGGTGATTACATCCTGATTTCATCTTAATTTGCAGACTGCACTTCAGTTATAATCAAGCACGTTTGGTCTTCTGCCCTTGACAGTGACCTCCCCCTCCTAGGGCTGAGGATGTCTATGGTGACACCCACTAGAGCTGTGCAAATATGAAAGGGGTTAGAGTAAGGCTAGACTGCACAGTTACTAATGAAGATGAGTTTTGCAACCCCTGGTAATTCTAACCTGATCAGAAATATCTGCACTGAGACCATAATTTTAGTCTGACCTGATAAGAGACACATGTACTGATACTATTCTATCACAAGGTCATAGGTGAATACTAGGCTAACTCCCCTGAAGAGTAATTTTTAAGCTTAGCCAACAACCTGAGGTCAGAATCATACCCTGGGCCTTGTGCCAATGAGGCAAAGACCTTAACCATTATACCAAACCCATCTGAAAGCATTAGCTATGAGTGGAAAAAGCCACACCTGCAAAGTGGATTTGAACCAAGGATCACTTAATCTGTAGTCAATGCTCTACCACTGAGCTTTACCCCATTTCACAAAAGTCCACTATAGAATTATCACATGAAACCTGATACTAGGAGCCAGGAAATTGGTTGCTGCTGTTACTCCGCTATACTCCTAATGTTTTGAGGTAGTGGACTTCTTGAACTGAACCTGAGGATTTATTAAAGGATTTAAGATACAATCTTCTGAAGTAGAAGAATGTTTCCTGGAGGTAGACTGACCTTGCACAGCATAATATATATTACATGGTGATACATGTGAGCATCTGCAATGACTGTAGCTATAACTCTGCTGTCTTCACAGTCTTATACCTAAGGACTATAACAGTTGAAGAGAAGACCAGTATGCTGACTCTAGACTCAAATGTTAGATCAGGAGGAGATAGTAACTGAGGTACAGAAACACCCTGATATCCTATCAATTCTGGTTCACTGTGATTGCAGGCATGCATATTGAGTGCACCACTGAGGGTGTCTAAACAGAAGCACCCAAAACTGAATGCCTCTTATCCAGAAGCATATGAGTCACCTGGACTACTTTACAATCTTTATGTGCAAATAGTCATCTTGCAGGTTTAGGGAGTATACCCAATATCCACTTAACAAACAAGGAAGAACTAACTGCACAATGACCTACTGGAATTTTACTTTAAGGAAGTCCGGGTCTGAACTGTCTGCAAACAGCTACAGTTAACTTTGAACCTAACACTACTTTTAAGTATTCAACTCCGGTACCACCTTTAACATTCCTATAAGAAAAGTGAAGTCCGGGTCTGAACTGTCTGCAAACAGCTACAGTTAACTTTGAGTATGTGTCTAACTGTTTGAGCCAATCTTCATTTTCCCCTGGAGAGCACTGTGCTTTGGCTGTAAGCAGCCCCCCCCACCACCACCACACACACACACACACACACACACACACACACACATCTTCCACTTTCTCTTATTCCCTTCTGTTAGCAAATAGTATCAATAACTGATCAATACTGTGTGTTTGTTTATTTAAACTATACCACAGTAGCCTACTGATACAAGGTTATCCTGGTTTTCCACCTGAGAAATTAAGACAAGACTTACAGTTTCAGAGCAGTCCTTGGTCAATTGTGATTGTTCTTAACACATACTTGTCTTGCTTTGGCTCATTAGCAGCAGTACAAAGAACTGCCTGCTCACACCCTTGTTCTCCCCTCCCCTTCCCTGTTTATTACCTTACGACAATCCCAGAGTTAATAAATATTACCTGTGGCAGGCACCATTTGTAAAACTACAATCCACTCTGCTACAGGCCCCATGAAGGCTCAGTGTCTCTCCAGTAAGTGTTTTACAACTGTAAATGCCTATTTATGTTGAATTGTATTAGACATTTTACAACTGTATATGTTTATGTTGACTTTCAAGCCTGTACTCCAATCTGCTTACTTACACTATCAGACTATTTACCCCACTCATAGGACCAAAAACTGGGACTGGGTTAGCCCCGCTTCGCTTAAGCCTCGCTCGGGCTCGCTTTGCTCCCCTCCCTGCCCCCTTATCCCACCCGCCCCCACTGTGTTTACATTTATAGCCACTAGGCCACACCCCTACTTCCTCTCCAACCTACACAACTTCCTCTCCAATTCCCCCCACCACTTTACTGTTTAATCACTACTATTCCTCTGAAGCACATTGACCCCACCCATTGATGACATGTAACATGTCTATAAATAATTATAAACTCCTTCCTCTTATCTTACCACTCTTAATTCTGCCATACTTTCTTACTAGCTATGAAAATCTCACATTCGTAGGTTTCTCTTATCCAAAATGCCAAACCAAGACCCCCTCACCTCCACTGATCATGAACTTGCCCACTACTACACTACCCCAAAAATTATAAATTCCAACCACTTGCTTCTAAAAAAACCACTCCAATCAACACCAACATCCAAATATGAACTAAAACTACTATTCAAAGTTATTAGACTACTAGCGTATCTAAGAAAAAACATAACCAAAGATGGGGACATCCATCCTAATCCAGGCCCAACCTTAACTCAAAATCCTACCAGCCCATCACTCTCCCACCGACTGGTCAACTCCCTCCTAATATGCCACTTAAACATTAGAAGCCTAAACAATAAGATACATTGCCTGCATGCTGTACTAGCCACATACCTCCCCAACATAATGTGTCTATCTGAAACATGGCTCCGGCCATCAATCAAAGACAATGAGATCCTGCCTCCTGGTTACAATATACTTAGGGCAGATAGAGTAAAGAAAAGAGGAGGTGGAATAGCCGTCTTATATAATAGCACACTTAACATCATAACTAACCCTATACAACCACCCCAGGTCTCTAACGCTGAAATACTAGCTCTAAAAATTCTACTAAATAATCATAAGGGCATTAACCTAATTGTCACCTATATTTCCCTGGGAACAATGTAGAAACACTAGAGGTCATTCTACATTGGATAGCCAACAACTACCCTCAAGAAACCATTGTCCTGGGCGATGTTAATATTGACTGGAACCAATGCACAGCACAGTCCAACCCCATCCCTGTTAACCTACATGGATTCTCTCAGATAATATCATCTACCACACGTACAGGTAACAATAACCAAAAAGAGAGTATACTAGACTGGATACTCACCAACAGTCATCCCCAGAACTATATGTCTGGAACTCTCCCTAATGATCTTAGTGATCACCTGCTCACATACATCATGAAAGACAAAATTAATTGTACAAGCTTACCTATTTATAGGTCTATCAGATCCAAGAAAAACTTTGACCCAACTAAATTTCAACTTGAACTCAAATCATGTAACTGGACAAAACTAAAGTTCCTTCCCCTTGATGAGACAGTGTCATCATTTAACAATTCATTCCTTACTATACTTGACTCGCATGCCCCTAAACGCTCAATAAGAATTAAAACTCAACTAGCACCCTGGCTAACAACAGACACCAAAACCAAAATAACAACTAGAGACAAAGTGTGGGATAAATGGCGCACTACCAAACTACCCCTAGATCGTATCAAATTCCAACAACTTAGAAATGAGACTAAAAAAGCCATCATACTAGATAAGAAAAATTACTTCTACAATCTGCAACATAAACATCAGAATAACCCTCAAAAGTACTGGGCAGGCATAAATAAACTTCTCCAACCAGGCAAATCCACTACTCCGACCCCAGGAACATTATCTGACAAGAGCCAAGAAGATATAGCCAATTCATTCAATACTTTCTTCACAGAAACCATCCAGTCATTAGCTTACCAACTTTCTCCTCCCCACACTTCTATAAACACTATACCTGACTCACCACTCTCTTTTAACTTCCAGCCAGTGTCCACATCCTTTATCAGATCCCTTTTGAAAAAAACTGAAGCCAACCACCCTTTCAACCGATCTTCTGCCAGCTGAATACCTGCAAATTGCTGCAGATGTCGTAGCCTACCCTATCTCAATCCTAATTAACAGAACCATAACCGAGGCCTCAATCCCCTCAATTTGGAAAATATCCTATTTTATTCCACTCCACAAAGGAGGTTCATCCACAGAACTATCCAACTATAGACCTATAGCCATACTATCACCACTTGCCAAAATTATGGAAAAGTGCATGCACAACCAACTAATGCTCTATCTAACCCAAAATAAACTACTCACAGACTCTCAACATGGATTCAGACCCCATCATAGTACAACCACTGCCCTCCTCTCTTTTACTGAAAACATTAATCTTAACCAGAATAATAAAAAAATATCCTCCGCTCTCTTCCTGGACCCATCGAAAGCCTTCGATATGGTAAACCATCAGTTACTTCTATATACTTTAAAAACCCTGTATCTAGATACTCCAGCCCTTGACTGGTTTCAAGCTTACCTCACTGGGAGACAAGAAGCTGTAATGTGACAAAACAAGCTCTCCTGCCTACTACCAAATACCATAGGAGTTCCTCAAGGTTCCATATTAGGACCTCTCCTCTTTTCATCCTTCATAAACGACATCCAAACAGTCATCCCTGAAGCCACCTGCATTCAATATGCAGATGACTCGACTATAATATGTTCCAATGCCTCTCTTGCAAATCTACTAACTACCACCCAACATAGCTTCACCAAAGTCGAAAACTGGCTTGCCAACCATCTCCTGATTTTAAATCCAAACAAAACCAAGTTACTTCTCTTCGACCCAACCAATAGATCTCCGACTGAAAACTTCACTATAAAATCCAATAATGGGACCATCATCTCCCCAGACACCTATACAAAGCTATTAGGAGTAAACATTGACAATAAACTCAGATTTGATATACATATCAATCAAGCCATTAAGTCAGTCAACAAGAAACTTGGGACCCTATATAGAATAAAGCCTTCCTTACCCCGAATGCCAGGGCAGCCACAGCCCATTCACACCTTCTCTCTACCCTACTATATGCCTCTCCTGTCCTCACTCACCTTAACAAATCTGATCTGGCCAAGCTCTCATCCTGCTATAATCACATTGCCAGGTTCGTTACAGGCCTACCCTACAGAACACACCGCTGTACTAACCTGAAAAAGCTTGGATGGATAGAATTCCCACACCGTCTTCACCAGTCCCAACTCATAGAGGCCTTCAAAATCCTTAAACAACCTGAGAATACCCCAGCACTAAAAAACTTAATGACTCCCTACTCCAGTCTAAGCTGCCTTCGCTCAGCAAACAGACTCCTTGTCAAAACAACTAAATCTCTCAACCTAGGTTGTGACGCACTATTTGCCAACACCACTGGTAAAATATGGAACTCTCTCCCAAATAACATCACGCTTGCAACTTCTCTAAGTCAATTCAAAAATAGTCTAAAACTCCACTTCAAGTCACACTGGCTATGTCCTTGCTCAAACCCAGACTAGCTCTGTGCCATTAACTAAAACATAAACAACTAGCTAAGATGATATGTACTTTGTATACTGTGATAAAGAAATATGTATCCTGTCTAACTCTGTCATTATACTGCCAACCGTCCTTGCTAATATGTTATTAATGCTACATTTGTAGTAATCTCAGAAATAGTAATGGCATTCTTGTACTTGTATGTAAATAGCCTATGTTTTTGTTAAGTTCTTTCAGCTCATTTACTGTACCTAATTATCAATGTAACTCTGTTGGAGCTTTTCTCCCCGGACCTCCACTGAAAAAGGACATGTATCCAGTCGGACCATCCCGGTTAACAAATGTAAAATAAATAAATAAATAAAATGTTTATTAAGCCTCTGGGCTCTAGAATAAACCCAAGTTTCTTGGCCTGTATTGGAACAAAACTGAAAAGAGCTTGAAGTAATATTCAGAGTTTCTGTGGTCTTGTGGTACCTCTTATGCAGACATTGTGTAAAGAGGGCTTCAGATTTGTTTACTGGCTGCACTTTTTATACATGGTGGGATATTTAGTGATTGAAGATATTTCAAGCTGTGGGTGTAAAAGTGGAGTTTCTGGACTATGAAAATAATTATCTGAATTTACTTGTCTTGTATGGTGTTGAGCCACACTGACAGAGGGGGGGGAATTCCTCCTACAATACTCCTTCTTCCAGACTATAGATTTCTGCTTTGCTGCTGACCTTTGACCTTTTTTCTACCAGAACAAATGAGGGCTTTTCACCATTCTATAAATGTATGTTATGGAATCTCAAAACAAGCACCTATAGCTATGAGTCTTTAATTATTTCTCATGATCCTCCAAGTTTTCTTTTCTTTTCTTTTATGATCAAAACAGATGTTTTCTTCAAAATTTGTGATACTCACCCAAGAATGGTGGCATATAAAGATGCTGATACATGTAGGCCTCACTGTACCAACAGCGTAGCTGCAGATTTAAGTCTTCATTGCCTGGCAATTTTTTCCGGTATATCAGTCATTTCTTTGGCAAGCCTATATTTAAAAAGTAACATATGCAAAAGGTAGTTAAATGCCTTGAGCAAGAATGTGAAAGAAGTGTGTGTGTGTGTGTGTGTGTGTGTGTGTGTGTGTGTGTGTGTGTGTGTGTGTGTAGATAGATAGATTTATATGAACTTCCTAAATGGGTACAAAGTTCTCTAGTCCTACTCAGGGGTGGGGAAGAACTGTGGGATTTTGCAGAGTGGTAATGCTCCTGAGGACTGGGCTGCTTTGTTGTAACAACAGTATCAACAACTAAATTCTGAATCCAAATGTTTTAATCCATAGGAAAACTGATGATCTGTCTGGTCTCTCCTGTGGACTGGGGCCATACACATCAGGCTTCTTCAAAAACTGCCTGAACATCTTGTTTGTGAGGGAAGTCATCCAAAAGACTGAAATAAGAAATCAGAGTGCCTTCTGCAAAATGATTTCTTGACATGAATTGACCCTGTTGCCCCCTTTCCATTTTTTTGCATTATTGTCTAAGACTTACCTAAATGTTTTTGCTATCTGATCCATGTTTATGAATCACCTATACATCTGTCATCTACGTTTGGTATCAAAAACTCCAAAAGAAGTCAAATTGTTTTCGCTTACACAAATGCTTACCCCTCTTTTATGGCAATGACTTTGAAGAGGAAGAAATAGTGTAAGAGTAACCAGACTTTTGAAGTGGATCTCTCCTCTGGCTATGGAAGGAAGAATGCAATGCAAAGCTACAGATGTAACTAACTGGGGGTCCTTAGCCAAAACTGGATCCGTAGCATGAGCAGGGGAAGATGCATGCATAGAAAACTGTAATGCTGGAACAACAGTCATTGCTGAAAACCCCACTGGCACAAACAACATCAATGTTTGCAATAGGCATAGGATAATGTATTTTAAACAGACTGGAGACAATGCAGTTAACAATTAGACAAAATGTTCCTAAATTTATAGAACACAAGTAATCTCTGTGGTAACACTGAAGTCTCAAACAACCCACTAAACAAGTATAGTGGGTCCAAAAACAAAACAGTGTAAGAAATTTCTATGTGTGGAAGATATATCTAGTTAATCACTTTATATTAATTGTATGAGATAATGGTAATAGAAATAGCAAACTTAAACTCATCCTAAGTCAAAAAAAATAATATAATTTGAAATATTTTACAGAATTACTAAGTATTCAAAAGTAATCCAAGCAGGGTAGGTAGTCTGTTTCCAGTCAAAAATCCTGTATTAAGTACACAGACAAGTAAAACAAAAATAGCTTTCTAACTATACATATATATATATATATATATATATATATATATATATATATATATATATATATATATATATACACTTTTATCAGGCAAGGAAGTCATGTATTGTGCTGCAAAAAAAGTGTTATTGGTATACTTGTTAAATTCACGTCCCTTCCCCCATCAGTGTGATATTCAAGCTGGTCCTTTCCTACTTAGTAGCTGTCATAATAATATAACCCTTATGTACCTTAAATAAAATTAATAATGATGTGGTACCTCTTAATTAGCCAGATTATTAAGTCTGTGATTTAATACAAGATAATATACTACATGGTTGGAAATATATAAACCTTACACCATTTGGCAATCTAAAAAAATATATAAATATATACATATACACTTTGCATGCAAAAAATCAGTTGTAAAATCAACCTATACATATTGCTGTACCTCTATCACCACACTTTGACAGGGAAGGCTGGTTCCTGCTGAACTGCCTACACTACCTCAGCCAGGCCGTTAGTGCTCCCTCTGCTGGCCCTGCATCACCCTTGGGTGTAACCGCCTCAGGGGATGTGGTCCACCCCCCCCAGGAGTGGTGTCAGAGAGGTGGTAGTCACCCAAGATCAACTACTGGCTAGAGTGCACAGGTTTGTGCATAGGAGCTGTGAACAGTGCCTCTGCTGGATTGAGGGCAGAGTCGATAACCTAGTGATCCCAGTGCCCAGCCTCCAGCACAGCCACTTTTAGGGCAGTAAAGGAGGAGGTTTGACTGACCATGGGTGGGGAGATCAATCACGCTGCTGCCATCTGGGGGCACATGCAGCTCTTATTCCACAACACCCTCCCCGTCCAAGGTGTTTACCCATTCATGTGTCACACATTGCCCCTGTATGTTGTCTTTTCTGTCTTGTCTATCTGCAAATGCAACCTCTCTTACCCAACGTACCTCCCAACATGTACCTACATCCCTTCACCTACATTCCACTGTCTTCTCAAAAAAAAAAAAAAAAAAAAAAAAAGCACCCGTCCTACAAAAAATATTGACCCATACATAGCTCTCCATTTTGCACGTGTCCACTGGACACAACTAATTTGGTCTGATTGGCTTGACAGCACATTTATATTGTCCTCACTCCTCTATCAAGGATTTGAGGGTCCAAATTTTATTTATTTTATTTTATTTATTTATTTAATTCATGTACAAAGTCTATAATTGCACAGCTGTTGCTGTATAAGAAGTGGAAAACTATGGTCCTTTCTTACAACCTTCTTCCACAATCCTATCTGGCTTTCAGTATGTTTCCCCTGCTTGCCCCCATTTCACAACTGTCCTATCACCCCCTTTTTCTTTTCTTTATACATTTTTAGCGTGGGTTTACGCAGAAACTTGTGCAAACCCACTTAAATGTGCTTAAAAGTGTTTTAATTATCCTATGCATTTCTCACAGTGTTAGGCACATCTGCAAAATAATCACCCCTGCCACGGCTTAAAACCAGGCCCCTGTCAACTACACCATAGTGAGTTAGCTCACTAGGCCACTCAGCTCTGAATTAAAACAGGTGTTTCCAGCAAAATATACTGATTGCCAATGACAGACTGCAAGTACATATACTGGGAAAAATGAGAGTATACCTGGGACTGTGATGAAAACACTGCACCAGTACACAGCCAAATACATAATAATGGATGTATGTGAGGCCTGGGAGAGCAGGCATACCTATCAACTGTACAGATTGTTGTAGAATGTGCAGCGTTTTGCCCCCTATTTTGGCCCGGATGTTATAAATTCATATTTTAGTGCCAAAGTAGTGTCAAGTCAGTAAAAATGGTGGTTAGAAAATCACAACAGACATTTGTGTTTCACACTTCATACTCTTCTGAAAATACATGTTAATGTAAAACCTGTTGTTCTATCAACATTCTAAGTTTGTAAGAGCAATATTTGAAGTTTGTCCCTATTTTTGGACTTGTGTCTCACTTTTATTTATGGCTTTGTCCAGATTTCGTACTCTAAGAGGTTGAGTGGTATGACAGCAAGTAATTGTTCCCTTTTATCAGCAACATCTGTAAACACACAAGCTAATTCAGCAATGGCAAAGTACATGTGTACAACTGGGACCCTGCTGCACAACAACTATCTTTGCAAGCCATGCACATAATGACAGATGCAGACAATGTGTGTCACAGACTGTATGCATGCACATATATCTTGCAAATACACCAGGTACAGTACTGACTCAATAGCTCAGTCTATTAAATACCTTGTATGTAGCATATTTTGCCACCCACAACCCTTGGTTCGAATTCAGTGTGTTGCACATCAATTACATTCTTGTGAACACAGCAAGTAATGACTGAGTCATGCAATTTCAACCCACACAGGCTGCTGCTACTGCATTAACTGCTTCCCATGTTTTCAAGTTAAAGACCTGTAGATATGGACACACTGCACATATTTGTATAGCCAAACTATATGCCATCTACTACTCTGTGATTGGCCCTGTTACAGAACAGATGTACCTATGCATATGCATAGATTGGACTGTAAAGGGTACCTTCACCCTGGCTCTGCTGTGACAACACAGCTCACACTGTTGCCTCAGTTACACATACAGCATGTTGTCCTCCAAAGAGTTCACACTTCCCCCTAGTTGTCCTAGGCTGCAGTAGCAGCTGCAGCCTGGAACATACAGAGCTGTATGTTAAGCTAGCTGCTACAGACCTACCATGCCTCAAAACCCCCCTAGAAGAAGGGATCCAGACAAAACCATACATGGGGGTTAAAGATTCAGTGACAGGGACATATTTCACAGTTTGCCCCTACGAAGATAGTGAGCTGATAGAATAGCAGCTACTGCATCAGCATTCATCTTCTGATGAGTATGACATCTGACATTCACATGTCTCTCTCTCTCCTTACTGACCTCAGCCCACAATCTTTACCACTGAACTGTCAGATAATTACAATGTCATAGGTCAATGACCAAAAATCTCGTGCAAAACTGTGAACATACCTCATACATCTCAACAGTGAACAGTATTTGTACCTACGTTCTGTGATGCTGTAGTTTCCACATGTCACTAATGTCCATTTCAAAGACTAAGAAAGAGGCCGAGGCCTACATGAAGCCCTTAAATATTGCACTGTGGTGCCATGTCATTGGCTAATGAAAATGCAACCCAGCTGTTATGAAGGCAGTTATCAAGTCTGAGCCACGGATTGGTGCACAGATAATTATGTGTTAACAAGCATTCCCCTACAAAAGGCAAGCAACTGTCTATGGGGAACAGGTATGTATGTTGCTTTATTCAGACTCACTATGACATAACAACCTGTTTGCAGAGGATCTGGTCAAAAAAGGATTACTTCACTCTACCAGGTATGTAATACATGTGCCCATATAATGAAATGCAGATGGGAAAATGGAGGTTTGGGGAAAAGAGATTACAACAGTAGGTCTGTAGTACATCTATGGCATTGTTGGTGATACTCTGCTGTCTAACAGCTACAGGCATGCCTCTCAACTATCTCTGCTTTGAATCAAATCACAGCTCTGCCACTGTTACTCCATCCTACAAAGGTTGGCTCCTGTAAGAAAGCTAGCGAATTATCATTTAGACATATTGACAGTAGGTAAGGGTGTACACAGCTGTAATATCTCACAATCTACTGTAATTCATCTCCTCTCAGTCTGTCAATGTCACACAGAAATAGTTCTGACATTGTAAAACTGTCCCTGACTGTCCCTGATGTACTCTGTCTAGGTCACTGTTTTGTTGACTTTCATACCAAATTGTTTGAGAGCTATGGATAACATACCTGCCAACCCTTACAGCAGGAATTAAGGTCATAGCCATTATTAGTGGGGGGACACAGGCCCAAACTCAGTGACAGAGTGTACATATTGGGCATACAAATTAAGAATATGAATAGACTAATGGAAATTACTGTAGCGTAAGTGTGTTCTGTGGGTTCTAGCGTGTGACAGCCAGATCTTCTATATTCTGACAACAACCATCAATGATTAGTCAATCGTTTGTCAGATATCCACATGTTTATGCCAAAAGGACCGCATCTATGAGGCACACATTCACATTCTGCAAACATCTGTGTAGTGGAGATGTATGATGCCTACAGGGAAGAAATACCATAGCAGGTTTGCATTGCTGTCTGTCATTGTGGTACACTGGTGCTGCTGGACTGTCCCCATACAGTTGTTCTAATAGCACACAGCTATTTGTCTGACAGTGGCTGTATGATATAATAGTGGGACTTTGCCCATAGGGGTACACCACAGTAGACACAGCAGACTTTGTCACAGCACACAGGGACATAACCATTATTGCTACTATCTTGGTGATAGCCATACATGTATTGTGTTAATAGACTTCAGGGTATGACGTATGAGGGAGCAGTGGATAGTGCCCCATTTTGGTTGTGCAGAGTCTGTACATAGTGAATGTCCATGTATCTGGCCCTGTGATGTGTTCCCCTCTTGTTGTCTTTCATGAATGATGTATCACAGGAAGCACCAACCATTTACAACCACAGAAAATAATGTTATACTGGATGGCCTCAGATGCACCATCACATTCTGCTGTCCAGGAGTTGCCAACATCATGACCAATGTGTAGCACTATGGGCTGACCTCGTCATGGCAGTGAACAAAATTAGCCAACTGGACAGGACCTACGAGCAGTTCTACATTGGACCACAGCTATGGTCAATGCAGCATGGCAAAGGGCATCTGCTGTGGCCAGGGACTGTCCTGCCACTGGTGGAGGGCCTGCAACAGTGCAACCACTCTCAGACACAGAGGAATTCCTAGAGAACCTGAGATCAGCCACCAGCTCCCAGCCATCCATCGCCACATACACCCTGGAGGTAGGTGGACAGTGTCCACATCAGAGGAGCATCCAGGTAAGCTTACTGTGTTCATCTTTGTAATACTGTATCATTCATTGTGGCAGGCACTGCATACCAGTACACTGGTGTCAGGTCTATCTGCATGGGGGTGGGGTTGGTTTTAATGCACAGTTGTGCACATATACTCAGAATGTCAGCAATGTAGGCAGTAACACATTAGCTACTGTACATGTGGATATACGCACATATTACCTTGTAATAATGTAACATGTGGTATTGCTGACAATACTTCTCTCTCATATTTTCATAGGTACATCAGGTATGGCTGGAGTCCAAGGTCCAGTACCTGGTAAGTGTGTTACTGTTGTATGAAGATTGTATATGCCATAAGAACATTAAGGGCTGCCACATTGCCCTAGGCACAACTGTTATGCTTAGCCAGAGTAGAATAGTTGTATGTTCCATTTCAGAGCAGTTAACTGAAGTGCATAGAATGGGTAATCAATGCTGTGTATTTGCAGGAACAGTAACATATTTACACTTATTGTTAAGAAGGACTATGCAGCCTGCTATACAGGAGGCAATCACTCCAAGATGCCTGTTCACACACAACAGAGAGATGTAACATACCTGAGACACTGATATTAAAACTGGCATATTATGCTCAAGAAAGGTACACTAGGTTTTAGATGTAGGTCTACCAGATACACTGTCATATTGGTTATCTCACAGGTGTATTGTACTGGCAATGTTAACCAGATGTAGCTGAAGTGCATGTTATAAAAGGCTTATCTTGTATGTGTATGTTGTGTGTTTGTGTGTTGGGCAAGGGATCAGAAATAAGATGTGTAATGTGTAATGCAGCTGTGGCTCCTCATCGATGTGTGTCTGTGTGGATTACCATACATAATAGTACAGCTAGTAATGTATTGTTTTTGCCTTCCTTCTCACAGGTGAATGTGGGGGTGGTGGGTCTGTCCCCCTCACAACCTGATGCCAGTGTCTCTTCGGACTCTGATGATGATGATGGCATTAGTGAGGCACAGGTGGGATTGTTGGGGGCTGAATCTGTCCCAGGAGTTGACATCCCAATTACTATTCTATTGTCGCTGCACACAGTCAGTATGCCCACACATACCCAGTCCCCTGAAGCCACATATATCAAACAGTCAGAGGGTGGTGACATTGAACAGGATAGTGTGGCAGCTATGGCATCAGTGAGTATAGACACTGGCCATAGCCAGATATCTGGTGAGGTCCCACACAGGGAGACTGCCAGTGCTCAAAGGAGGACTGCTACCCATCCGCCACCTGTCTCAGGTGTCACATCACAGGTGACTCACTGCATGTTTCAGTCCATCATGGCGGCATAGGCATGTACCAAATGCAACACTAGATGGATCCTCAAGATTATGGATGTAGCATAGTCTGACATTTGTGGCTGCTTCAACTGCATTGGTGACACCATGGATCATTTCATTGATGAAGTGGAGAGACGGTGATCAGAGACAGTGTCAGTCTTTCACCGGTCATTGTCTGTGCTGAAACATCTGGTTAGAGTAGGGCATCAGACACGTGGACATAGGTCAGCAACACCATCTGTTGAGACTCCACATGGCCATGCACACTCACACTCCCGTAGTGGCAGTACCTCCAGCACTACAAAAGAAAGTGTGCTGTCCACACCACAACTTGGCAAGCCGTGGGCATGTGGTCCTTGGTGGTCCCCATGGGGGACATGGGCCCAGCAGAGAGCACTCACCATCAGCTACTAGCACCATATCTGACCCTGGGCATGGTGGTGCCAGTGCCACTCCTGGCAAAGCCACTTCCCATGTTCGAGGCCAGAGATAGTAAACTGTCCACTCTGTCATGTATGGTCCACAGCTGTCCAACATACACGTGTAGAAGGGCTAGCAATGGGCTTGACTGTGTGCATGCACACCCTCAAACATTGCTGTCACATGCAGGTCACGAACAGGCACACATGGCACCTCTCCATGGCCCATCTAACTAGCACCCCTTCCTGACTCACACACATGCTGTCAACTATTTGGCGCAGCCTAGGCCTCTGGCAACCCCACACCACACCCTGTGCATGTGATGATACCTGTGTCACATCCCTGACATCCATGCCATCTATGCAGGGACATGCAACTATGTGTCTGATGCACAGGGTGACTATATTACTTTACATGTAATTGTGTAGTGTGGTATTGTTATGCCATGGCAGGTGTTGTGGGCCATGATGGGTGCTGTATGCTGGCATGTGTCATTACTACACATCAAACTTTGTATATCTTTGTTGCATGATGTTAGACTTGTGGTAATGTTACAGAATGACAGGTGTCTCCCAGACCTGTGTATGTTTCTGTTCCAGAGGTCTGGCTAAGCTATGGAGACTTGCAGCAATACAACAGCGTGGGATGGCATGGCAGCACAGCAGAAATATGACATCGGCAAAGTATGGCTATATACGTACATGGTTATGTAGGTGCATATATGTTGAACAGTGTGTCAAGGACAATGGGGGCAGTCAGCATAATCATGCATGCATACTCTGTGACAAGGTCTGCTACCCTTGATACATGTCACCTGGGTGTTCCATACAGACAATTTTAGGTGGTGGTTATAGCAGTTATGCCTAGGTAGATATAAAGCCAGCAGCTAGACACAGGGCAGTAAAATGTGTGACCATAGCACATAAATAGTCCATATGGCCATATGCATACGGCTGCAAGGGAATATATTTGTGCACACACACTTGGCTTATGTGAGATGGGAACCCCTACCTATCTAGTAGTATACAGTGTAGCACAAAGTGCTTATTGCATGTGCCACAGAGCTTATCTATTACAGAATTGTCAGTCAGATCTGTTAAGGTGGATGACATCAGAAGGCCTTGAGGAGGAGGGCAAGGAAAATGCTGGCAAGTAGTCACAGGGCTTTAAAATGCACTGCTGAAAGGTAATATATTTATACACAGAGTTGCCTGTTGTGAGATTAGAACACTTACCTATCTAGTATATACTACAGTACAAAGCACTTATCGCATGCACCATGGAGCTTATCTCTTATCACCTTCTCAGCCAGTGCTGTTAAGGTGGATGACATCAGCAGGCCTTGTAGAGGAAGACAAAGAAGAGGCTGACAAGTAGTCATGGGGCCTTAAAATGTATAACCATTGCACAGAGGTATGCCATACAGGGATGCCCTCACTGCTGAAAGTGGATATCCTGACAAACACATACACAGAGTTGCCTGTTATGTGATCAGATCACCTACCTATTTAGTAGCATACACTATAGCACAAACTACTTACTGTATGCGCCAAGGAACTAAACTGTTATCACATTGTCAGACATTGCTATTAAGGTGGATGTCAGCAGGCCTTGTAGAGGAAGACAATGAAGAGATTGTCAAGTAGCCACAGGACCTTAAAATGTATAACCATTATACAGAGATACACCCTACAGGCATGTCCTCATTAGTAAAAGGGGATATACTTACACACACACACACACACACACACACAGAGTTAACTGTTGTGAAATTAGAACCCCTACATATCTAATAGCATACACTATAGCACAAATGACTTTTCACATGCACCACAGAGATTATCTGCTATCGCATTGTCAGCCAGTGCTGTTATGTTGGATGACATCAGCAGGCCTTGCAGAGGAGGACAATGGAGAGGGTAGCAGTCACAGGGCCTTAAAATGAATAACCATTGCACAGGCATAGGCCAGATGGGTATGTCTGCACTGCTGTAGGGGATATATCTACACACACACACACACACACACACACACACACACACACACACACACACACACACACACACACACACACACACACAGACATACACACACACACACACACACACACACACACACACACACACACACACACACACACACTAGCTGATGTGAGATTAGAACCCCTACCTGCCTACTATTACATACTATAGCTCACAGTACTTGTTGCACATGCCACAGATTATATCTGTTGTACATCTGGATGCAGCCAACGTACTTTTGGACTATGCAAAGTGGCTTTGTATTACTGAAAATGTGTGGCCTGCTGAGTGACCCTGCTTAATGCTATTATTGTATCTAGTGTCCTAGCAGTGGGATACCTGTTAATACCCCTGCTATGTGTGTACAGTTACCAGTATCACCATGTCTAGCCATTTGCAGTTTGGTAGGTGGACAATTTGCCAGTGACAATATGGCCTATCCAAGTCCTGCATTGCAAACATTGCATAGTAAACCACCTGCTCACCATTGTCTGTCTACAGGGTGACATTCCACAGGCACAGGGTTCTGTGGGTGAGTGTATTCTGTCATTTTGCGGCCTTGGTCTGTGATCATCAAACAAACATTGTGTGTGTAGGTGCAAATAACCCCAGCATTCTATGTGTAAGTGGGGACATTTGTACATCCCCACGCACATATACCCGTGTGTGTGTACATATATATATATATATATATATATATATATATATATATATATATATATATATATATATATATGTATATATAAAAAACAGAGATGTCAACCTAACTGTAGCTGTGTGTGTGTGCTTTATGTAACTGTGTTTGATAGAGATCTGTGGAGAGTCTAAATCAGTTTACACATTTATTTAGCTATATATTACTTTACTTGTGTTTGTGTAGTGCAGTAGTGTTATGCCATGGCAGTTGTAGGCCATGACAGATACTGTATGTGGGCATGTGTCTTGACTACATATCAAACTTTGTGTATCTTTGTTGCCTGATGGTACACTGGTGGTAGTGTTACAGAATGACAGGGGTGTTGAGGATTTGTGTATGTTTGTGCCCCAGGAGTCTGAGTGGTTCAAATATGGACAAATGGCAGCACAGGATAGCAAGGCATCACAGCAGAAATATGGGATCAGCAAGGTATGCCAGTATACATGCATGGCTCCCTAGGTGCATATGTATAGAACAGTGTGTCAGGGACAATGGGGACAGTCAGCATCATCATGCTTTCATACCCTGTGTCAAGGTCTTGTACCCTTGATAAGTGTCACCTGTTTATGCTGCACGTACAAATCTAGATGGTGGCAGACATCAATTACGTTTATGTAAATGAGGGCAATTTAGGGCCAGCAGCTCGTCACAGAGCCATAAAATGCATAACCAATGCACAGACATAGGCCGGATGACCATGTCTCTAGTGCTGCAAGGGGATATATTTATACACATACACACAGAGTTGGATGATGTCAGATTAGAATTTCTACCTATCTAGTATTACACACTTCAGCTCACAGTACTTATCACATGCACCACAGGTTATGTCTGTTGCACATGTTGATGCAGGCACAGTACTTGTAGAGTACACAAAGTGGCTTTGTGTTAGACAGCATGTGTGGACTGCAGAGTGATACTGCTTGGTACTCTTATTGTATCTAGAGTCCTAGGTGTAGGATACCTGGTAATATCCCTGCTATGTGTGTACACTTTCCTAAGTGCAGATTTGCATTTTGATAGGTAGACATGTGGCTAGGGACAATATGGCCTGTCCAACGAGTGCATTGCACCCATTATACATTATATCATCTGCATACCTGTGTCTGTCTACAGGGTGACAGTCCGCAGGCAAAGGGGTCTGTGGGTGAATGATTTATGTACTGTTGTGGCCTTGGTCTTGTTCCATCAGGGAACTATTGTGATGTGTAAGTGCAGATAACCCCAGCATCCTGGGGTATGTGGAGATATTTGTGCATCCCCACCCATATCTATATAAATGTGTATAACATGGATGTCTCCTTAAATGTTGTTTTGTGTGTGTACGTTATGTACATGTGTTATGTAGATATATGTAGGGAGTCTATATATCATTGTATTTTGTATAGCTATATATACCTCTTGTTATTATATATATATATATATATATATATATGTGTGTGTGTGTGTGTGTGTGTGTGCCACATGCAGATAGAGACACTAATCAAGCATGAGGGGGATAGGGAGAGGCAGATATGTATACATAGGTGTGTAAATGTACAGGCATATTTCCACATTGCAATTCTTTGGGTGGTAGAGGCAACATACTTGGGCTCAAGTTAGCTAAGTGTAGGATCATGCCCAGTGTGATTGTTAGTACTTACAAGGTGACTGCCATTTGGGCATTTTTTTTATCCCTTTCAACTTTCTGGTTTAAAAGTCCGTGTTTGCATGGGTTTGCATCTGTTTTGGCTCTACAGATCATGTTTTGGCATCCTGCAGACTACAAGAGCTACATGAAGGAGAAAGAGAGCCTATAAGTGCCTCCATTTTGATTTTTTTCTGATTATACTGCTTTCTGCACTTGATTGAATTCATTTTTTTCATTTAACTACATTTATTTTAACTGTCTTTGATTTAATATTGCTACACACTCAAGTGTGCTAGCTTGCACTGCATTTAAAGTATTTTTATTACTGTTTTAACTGTTTTCTCTGCAAAAAAAAAAAAAAAAAAAAAAAAAAAGTTCTAAGCTTGTTTCCCACCTTTCCTGTTACTAGGGTAGTTCAGATACAGATTTGCTGCATCCAGCACTGTTTTGTAAGTTTATAAGTTTCCCAGACCTTTCGGTGTTAGAAGGAAGCCTTCCAGCTTATCAGTGGGCGTGGTAAGCACTAGGTAGCCTAGCTACCTCAAGAAGAGTGGTTTCTGGCTTCTAAAATTGTAGTTTATTGGATGATTGGGCAGTTTTTCTATCCCTTTCAATTTTCTGGTTTAAAAGCTGTATTTATGCGAGTTTGCACACCGCGCAGTGCTGCTATGCTGGGGTAAACTATTACCGGTGCCAGAAAGTCTGCTCTTCAATTTTTCCCTTAGATCTTGCTAGTTTTCTTCTCTGTTGCATTTTAATTAGCTTATTTGCCTAGCACTTCATCAGGCTTTTTGTAGCAATTTTTGTAGCACACATAAGTGCTATCAGCACTAGACGTCCTATAAGGAAATAGCTCCAGTACTTACTAATGATGATCATCCCTCCTGGCATTTCTAAAGGTCAGTTCCCTGTGCTTTCTCCTATTAATCTGGTGAACTTGAGCATTCTGAGGCAGTGTAGCAACTGCCTCATGTACACAGACAACCCTCTTCTCTTATCTCCCAACACGCAGACTTGTGAGAGATGCATTTATATATCCAAATTGGAAGCCATGCACTCTCCAGCCAAGACTGGAATAGCTGGTCAAGAGAAAAAGGTCAACACCTGCACCACACCAAATAGAACACATAGCCCTCCAGAACACCCACCATCACATCCCTCACATAAAAACACAAAACACACCCACCTTTGTGGAGGCTCTCAATACAAATCTACCCAAACAGCACAGACCTCCAAGGTAGAAATGCACTCAACCACTACAACAAGGCACAAACCACAAGACACATAACTCACCTACACAGTGTGCCCCTCAACCTAAGACCCTAATGTAAAACAACTTGAACAATACAATAATCATAGGTGACTCAATAGTGAGGCACACTGATGTCCCACTAACTAGGTTGAATAAGGAAAGAGTAACAGTCAGCTGTCTATCAGGTGCCAGAATCTAACATATAACACATGCACTGAGGTCACTCCACAACAAGTACAAGTATGACTCTGTCATTGTCCATGTGAGTGTGAATGACCTGAGATGCACCTCCCTGGACTACATGAAAAGAGACATAGTGCAGCTCTCAGATTATGTAGCCCAGGCAGGTATGACCCTAGCCCTGAGCAGCATCCTACCATCACCCAGAATGATACCGCAGTACAAACAGAAAATGATTAACTTCAACAATTGGCTACATTTCTGGTGTCATTCTAAGGGGATCCCATATCTGTCTGCTTGGGATGACATGATTGACAGACCTCGATGCTTTGCCAGAGATGGTCTGCATCTGTCACCCCTGGGCTTCTGGGTACTGGCTAAGGCTCTTGCCACCCTATAGTGCCTTTTTTAGGTGGTGTTCCAAAGACCAAATTACCATCATAACAGCTATAAATAAATGCAGTCTGAGGGTCATATTGCTCAAAGCTAGAATTCTAAATCTCAAGATGCACTCACTCGAAGCACTACTCAAAATGGAGAACATCGGTATTTGTGCTGCAACGGAGACCTGGTTTAAAGCAGCAGAAAGCACCCCTGTGCTACCAGGCTATAACTCATTGCACACTTTTTGGCCCCAGAACATGGACCAAAGCTCCAAATATGGTGGTGTCTCCATATTCATAAAGGATATGCACACCTCCAAACTAGCAGGCCAGCATAATGCTTCTGAGATACTCCAGGTACAACTAACATTAGGCAAGATGGTGATTCAGGACATAGCATGCTATAGGTCTTCAGCCATGCCCCAAGACTCTCACTACACATTCCTAAGCACCCTGGAAACTATTAGGATCCAACCCAACAATCTCATACTAGGTGACTTCAACTACTCCTCCATCAACTGGGAAAACAACTCATGCACCAGTGCACTGGCCCAATGCTTCCTGGAATTCATTAGTTCCAATGCCCTGGACCAGCTCATTCTTACCCCCACTAGAGGAAACAACATCCTTGATCTGGTTATTACTAACATGGGCAACATTTGCTCTACACCAATAGTCAATTCCTCCCTGGTTAGATCTGACCACAAGCTAGTCACCATGGAAATCCACATCTCACCCAAACCCCCCTGCAAAGCTATACACCATGAAAAACTTCTCCAAAGCTGACTTTGGACTCCTAACAATAGAGGTGGCTAACATCATGGCACCCATGCCAATGGAAAATAGATGCATGACTGCCAAATCATGCATCAATGCACTGTATGAACACGTACATAAATGCATGAAACTAGCCATACCCAACAGAACCAAGATGCTCTCCTCCAAAAAATGGAAGCCAATTTGGTGGTCCTCTGCCATTAATAAACTCTACAACAGAAGGAAGAAACTGTTGCAGAAAAAGGTGAAGTCCAAAGACTGGAAAAACTCCCTTGTTAGCCTCAACAGAAAGTTGAGAACCCTCATCAAAACCTCCAAAGCCAACTATGAAGGCAGAATTCTGGCAGACACTAAAAACAACCACAAAGCCTTCTATAGTTATATCAAGAATCTCCATGGCAATACCAAGATTTGATCTGAGTTACTGCATAATGGTACCTCCTATACTGAGCCAACAGATATTGCCAACATACTGGCCAACAGATTCAGTGCCGACTTTACCCCTCCCTCCCCCCGAAGGACCAATCTCAACACCAGAAGAATGCCAGGCACCCAGCATTACTGCAGCACAGTTTAAAGCTGCATTATCCAAGTCCAAGAATACAGCTTCCAGGGAAGCCAACAATATCCATCGGTGTGTTCTACATGAATTACAAAGTGAACTGGCACCACATCTGTGTGCCCTGTTCACTCACAACCTCACCTCTAACTTTGTCCCTACTGAATGGCACACTACTACAGTCATCCCTATCCATAAAGCAGAGCAACTACAGACCCTGGAAATTATTGCCCCATTAGACTGACAAGTCTGATATGTAAGGCTATGGAGAGCATCATCATAGACCTAATGAACAAGGATATAGGGAATCTCCAAACTCTAGATCCCACTCAATTTGGTTTTGTGAAAGGTAGATCATGTCTTCTTTGAGTCAGTCACCAGAGCTGTGGATGAGGGTAAGGCAGTTCATGCAGCCTACCTTGATCTGGCCAAGGCCTTTGATACCATTCCTCACACAGGAGTTATTGATAAACTCACTAAACTAGGCATCAACCCCTTTATCGTTAGGTAGGTTGCAAATTGGCTCACAGATAGAACCCACAGTTTGAAAGTAGCGGACTCCAAGTCAACTGCCCACCAAACATGAGTGGAGTCCCACAGGGATCGGTCCTAGGTCATCTCCTGTTTGGCATCTACTTCTCAGAAGTTCAGGGCATCATGGAGGGACTCTGGCTGACCAAGTTCACAGATGACTGCAAGCTGGGAGCCATTATTAACTCCCCAAGTGAGGCAGACATCCTACAGAAAAGCCTTACTGAGACCAATGACTGGTGTCAAAACCATGGCCTTAAGCTTAATGCCAAAAAATATGTTGTCATCCCCTTTGGGAAAAACTCAGTTCCCACTAATTACCACATCGATGGTAGCCCACTGAACACTGAAGGCGTTATAAGACATCTGGGAACACAGGTTGACAGCAACTTCTCGTACCTCACTAGACACGTGCAGTAGCTGGAGTGGCCACAAAAGTACCTCACGAAGAGGATTCTAGGCCTTAAACACATGTCCTACATGGACAGACTCAAAAAACTCCATCTATTCTCTGTCTCATATCGTCTACTAAGAGGCAATTTCTGCTTGACTTACAAAGCCATGTCTGACCCAGCTCTGTTAGAAATGCTACATCTAAAGAAATCCCAATCCCTCCACACCACACACTCCAGAGACCTCAACCTCATTACCACAACCAAAAGACCAAGCTGGAGGGACAGGTTCATAACCCAGAGACTGCCCATGCTATGGAACAGACTTCCCATACATGTCAAGTGGAGCGCCTCACTTGCCCTCTTCAAGAGAAATCTTGAAGAGTGGATGGAAAATAGAAAATTCACCCCGGGGATCACTCCAGTGGGTTCTACTTGACAGAGGCACTGGGAACTAAGGTCGGGTGGCACAATGCTAGGGTAATCCTATGTGCTAGGCTTGTAAAGGCTCCAGGGCCATTAGCCAAGTACACACTTATGAACCTATTAAGTTGTTTGCTTGTATCCTGTCTTTGTATTTTTCCTAGACTCTCCTCAGTGTTTTTGCCTGTGCAAAGATTTTTTTTTTAATTTATTGTCAAAAATGGTTCATCACAAATCTTAAAATAATTTTACACTCTACTTTTATTTTAGCACATCAACCCTTGGACTGACTTCCTTTTATTCTTCTGATAATTATCATTTTTCTTATCTGTTCTACAGTTGTATGTAATTGGAGGTTCAATGTTGGTATTTTCTTCATCCCTTTCCTTTTTAGTAAGCCTGGGCTGATGTTCTTTAACCATGATAAGTACTGATTTGATATGAGAGACTCACTGGAAGGAGGCTCACTGTCATCCAGTGACCTCATCTTCATGATGAACTTCACAGCAGACCTTTTAGAAGATTGGGATTTGTCCATCTGGTCTCTCATTTTGCAAACCTTGTCCCAGAATTTGGGTTTTGAAAACTATTGGCTAAAGTCCTTAGATCCTTGAAAGGAAGAAGGCTGACCGGATAGTACCTATGAGAACAACCCTTTAAAATTAGTTAATTTTTTTCTGTGGGTACACTTGTCATATAATATACATATTTCAGAATCAGCCTGCAAATGCTTAACACTGAAGATGTCACACTTTGTACATGTCCATCCTGGAGGCAGAACTTTATGCAAGAGGACTCGTATTCCTTAGAAGTTACTGACTATTCATAGTCATCATAAGAATGAATCATAGCCTCATATACCACCTCATGCAAGGTACAGACTATAACTTAAGTTGACTACCAAAGACTTAGGGCAATGACCTGCTCAGGAAATGTAAATTAAAAGTACTTAACAAAGCACATCAAACACCAGCAAAGTGTAAATGAAATGCACCACATAACAGAAATGCAGTAGAACTGTTAACACAAAATGTAAGGATGTTCAAGAAGGCTGCTAACAAAGAATGATAAATGTATTGGCCTGACCAGAAAGAGGAGCAGAAGAGTAATGATCAATATGATCAATGATGGGAGTAGTCAAAAAGGTAAAAGAAATACAAACTTTGGAAAATTTCCTGTCATGGAAATGAAAATAAATAAATAAATGAATGAATGAATAAATAAATACATGCATACATACATAAATAAATAATGAAATCTAATTCTTGATGCAAATTTGATAAGCAGAGTGAAAGATCTGAAGAACAGAAAAAAAACTGCATTGTCTTCTAGGTAATAATAATGCAGAAGTTAAATGACTCGCACAGTATTGCACTGTATAAAGATCAGTGATATGTACAATGGGACCCAGCAGCTTGTTTAGCCATTCCTTTTCTGCAATTCATGTGATATAATAAACTGTAATAGAGTATCTGTGATAACTGATGCACTGATAACATAAAACTATGACAACCTTCTTATGATATTTTGAATAATGGTAAAACATTATAATAAGCAGTAACACATAATCTGTTAGTGAAAAAAGAAGCTAGTTGGTTGTAGTTTGCAGCACACATCAAATTTATATGATTTTGAAAACCCCTTTTCCTTTCTCTTCCCAAACCAGTTCATTCTTCAGAAGTTCAGTTTGCTGTTTCTGAAATATAAATTCCTTTGAAAAAAAAAAAAAAAAAAAACAAGCAGTCTTAGAACATTGACAGCACCAGGCCTTATAAAAGTGACATATGGTTACAGGTGAGTACTCCCTGCTGTTCCTCAGCACCAGCACATACATAAGTAAACACTTTCTGTTGGCATAAACACCACAGAGCTTTCAGTTTATGCAAAGATTAATGTAGTAGTCTTCGATCATGGAAATATTCTCTTCTTCAGGTCACTCCAAACTAAAATAAAGGACATCATCCTTGAGGCATGTAACCAAGTGAAGAAGCTAATTTAGTCATTTATTCTCTGACAACATATTTAATATATTTTAGGGTTACTTGGATCCAGAGCATATCCTCGGTGAATGGAAGAGAGGCTAATCTAGAATCGGGATCTAGTCTATCATAGGTTTCAACCCCCCCCCCCCACATACACATACACATTTGTTCTGCTTTACCTGCACACGTATAAGAAATTTAGAGAACTGATGGTAAATCTATGATCTGGAAGAAAGCTGGAATACCTGACAGAAGCCTATGGCAACACAGAAAATAAATTGGAGAAACAAACTCTTAGAGGCTGCGACATTAATTGCTGGTGACTTTGTCACCATCACTAGGAATTAATAGTCTGTCTTGAATGAACACTCTTATAATCCAAGACAGTCTGAGATTAAAAAAAAAGCTAATAATATTGCAAAAAATCATTCTGTTATCTTTTCCACACCTGAGTGATACTGAGATTTCTACTCAATTTCAGAATAATTTGGGGATATAGTATAAAAGACCATGGTGACTAGTGAAAGGAATGACAGTTAAATTTCTCTGCAGCATGACTCTTCACTAAAGTGTCTACTTAGCTTTTGAGTATAAATGCCCGTTAGGTGATTCCTGTTTTAGTTCCAGTTGACAATCTACCCCTTTAATTCTTAAAAAAGAGATGGAATGATTATAGTGTACACAATCTGTGATTAATTAACAGCTCATTCAAGGATGGCTTTCTTCTTAGTATCTTGAAAATGGCACTTGCTGTACCCTGACATAACAGAGGAAACTCAGTTGCATTAAAGTGCTGTTGTTCTACAGTTTGCTTGTCTTCCCTATCTATCCTTTCTAGAAACATTAATTCCTTTACAACTCATTTATAACTTGATGAAACACAACCTTACTGAAAATTCAAAACATAGATTTAAGCCTAACTGTAGTATTGATATTGCCCTTTGAATTTTGTAGTGTACATTGGTGACATACTTGCTCATGGTTAAATTGAAAGATTAATCTTTATGGATCTCTTCAAAGTATTCAAAACTGTTGACCATACAGTGTGTGCTATGACCCTAAATGTTCACAGACATCTTCTCAGTGCCATTAAACAATTCAAAGTATATCTGGAAGAAAGACAAGCAGTTTGGGGTAGAAGTCAAATATCAATGTGGTCAAATAGAATGGCCAAAACTGCCGCTTTTACTATTTTGTGAAAGCTAATAACTGGGATTCAAAAAGACTGCTGGTACAGTCGTAACCAGCCTGCAGCTGTTTACCCTGTTTGTATCATGAGTCTCAATGTTCATTAAGAATGAATACATAGAGGAAAGGGTGTGATGATAAGAGCTCTTTAAATACCTTGTTTGTGGATGCTGCAGGGACTGTGGGAAGAGCAGGCAGTACTGTGCTGTGGCTGCAGGGAAATACAATCACCAGCAGTGCTGTTCAGTCATATTTGTACATCAGTGATGATATGCGAGATTCTGTGTACAGAGTAGTAACAAGAAGGAGAAGTTATGTGGCACCTATGCTATTCCTCAGGTGACACCAGTGGTATGAGTGTCTCTGAGTCCCACAAGCCTTCTGCTTGTCTACTCATTGTGTAAATATGTCTATTACAATGCGGCAATGTTTCCTGAATACTGGCCATTCCAGGCTTGCTCTCATTCATGTATCATGAGCTCTATTTAACCTCATTATATTTGTACTCAGTATTGAAGAATGGGTTGGGTGAAGAGCGCAACTGCCCCTGGCACAGAGTGTTACGGGGTGCAATCAAGAGCTACTGCAATTTTGTTTTTCTGATGGTGCAGAAAGGCACTTCAATGCTTCAAGAGGTGAGGGGGCATGTATCTGTCCTGAAGACCTCGGTTTTGCTCCTAGGGGGTATGGATTTGGATATATAGAGTGTGTGAGTGGCTGTTTAATGGGCATTTGTTGCATTGCTTAATTCTGTTGTTTGGAGGTCTTGAAGGTATACTATATAAAATGCATTTGGTACTGTATTTAAGTGCTTTTCTTCCCTCTTCACTGTAAATCTTATGTTTTCTCCCTGGCAGCAATATACACGGTGGTGCAGTGGTTAGCATTGTTGCCTCACAGCAAGAGGTTCTCCCATTTGATTCTCGGCTGGAGCTCCTTCTGTGTGGCATTTGCATGTCCTCCCCACAGTCGAGTGACATTTAAAGACATGCAGGTAGGTGTGTGCGTGAATAGGTGTACCTTCTGTGAAGGCTGAGTGTCAGGCTGGCAACCGGGCACCGTAAAAATACACTGCCAATCATTAGCGGACCAGAGTTCTGCTGTAGCGACCCCTAACCAGGAAAAGAAGAAAGACATTACTTTACTAGCAATATACAGGCTCTCAACCATCCCCCTCTTGGGTGTGCTGCTCCTGCTGAGGCAAAGAACTAGCAACACATCAACTTAAGAACTCCAGTTAGCTGGAAAACTACTACTGTAGCTAATGTTCTAACTGTGGATGATTTATGCAGCAGACATTAATTAGTGTTAAGCATCCTTAGTAGCCTTTATAATATTAATTGATTTATCTACCTGCCCTGCCCTTGACGCTGTCCATTTAATTCTTTAATTTTATTTGCATGGGTAACAGAACAGGCTTGGTCTGCATGAATCAAGGACAATATTTTGCAGTAGTGGCCATCTCCTGATGTAGAAATCTACTGTTAATTGCAGGTACACAAGTACACTCTCAGAGGTATAATTAAGCACCCGATCTTGTGTGTTGCATCTAAGTAAGTTGTAGGAAGAAGCAACGCAGCAATAAGCCACTCTTTTAACTCCCACTCTCTACAGCTGCAGTATCTAAAAACATATACCTGTATCTGACTTCATCATTATTAGATACAATTGTATGTTTTATATATATATATATATATATATATATATATATATATATATATATATATATATATATATATATACATACACACACACACACACACACACACACACACACACACACGGGTCCATATCAGTTGAATGAGTTTTCAGAAAATCAAAATTCATATGGTGAAGACCATATGATCGAATTTTTGAAAACTTGAAATGGAGATTGCGGTACAGTGCAGGTAGATTGGGAAATTTACCCTTTTTCTCACTCTAGTGGATCTCGGAGTTGGTATATATAATTTCAGGGGATGTGGCAGTGCAGGGGGCTTGCCACTTTCAAAAATATAAAAAAGGTAAATTTTAGTGGGGTTTTTTTGATGTATGAGTTTTCAGAAACTTGATCATATGATCTCGACCATATAAAATTTAAGTTTCTGAGAACTTGATCATCGGACATACATCTATATATATATTATATCCCTTCATGATGGTGAATAACAATATATAAAAATGCAATAATAAAACTTTACTACATCAGACATCATTCTCCACTTGTTTATTTTTTTCATTGGTTATGTCCTTAATATAAGTCTTAATATAAGTTATATATGATTTCGCATGATTCTCCACATGCAGACTGAATGGCTCAATTACACATCTTCCTCCTGGAAAAATGTTAAATTGAAGAGTTAACTGTGTTTTTTTGCTCCTTTAGTAAGCCATAACTAATGAGATTATAAAAATCTGTAACAAAAACAAAATAATTTAAATCATCACCTGTTTCAGCAATGTATATATCTCATATAAAATGTTATTAACATATCTATTTTAAAAGTATCATGATTTGCAACAGCAGGATAAATATTTGTGCCTGCTCGCATTAATTTCATGTTCCTGACATAATCTACCATATTTATTATGCAATACCATCACCTTTATCAGCAACTTACTTCAACATTGTGGTTCAAAATAAAAGCATCTAAAACTTATCTTTTATGTGTACCAAACTTATTAAAATGTTTATGCTTCATATTTAGATAAGGACAGAATTAAAAAGAGCCACCAGTGGTAATACGCCCTAATATGGGCTTCTACCACTGGCAGCAGCCCTTTCTGAATCAGACAGACCCACCACAGTTATCTACACAGTCTGAAGGATCATCACAGTGGGCCATCTCCTCATTTGAGTTATATGATAATGAGGTATTCTAAGGGAACAGTCTATGCTAATTACCCATTATCTCTCCCCAAGAAATACCTGTGTTAATGCATTTATGCCTTCACTTGGCTTCCAAGTTAATTAACATGGCAAAAGTTTTCATTTATCTATTATTTTTACTGGGAGAGATCATTTTAAAGTTGCATTCTGGGGTATTTAGCTGTCTAGCAGTGGGATAGGTGCATGTATTATGTATGTGGTTGTATACGTGAGTATATGTGGAGGGATGAGTGCTTTCAGATGAATGCGTGTGTGTGTGTCTGTGTGTTTGCATGTGAATGTTTGTGTGTTTGAAAGTGTGCATGGGCGTGACAGAGTGTCTGTGCCAATGTGAAGCATGGACCGCCAGAGATGATTACCATAAGAAAGTAATGATTAGCACTGATGATAAAACCACACAATACTGAGACATTCAAATTATACATTAATAAGGTATTGCCTCTGAAGCTAATGTAGTTCTGAATTACGTTTTCCACGATCACACAAACAACTTCTATTTGTCACAGCACTTTTCTCCTGTGGTGGGATTCTTTATGAATCTCAGGGATAATTCTTAGTATGTCCTTTTTTTATAAATATGTTCCATTGCTGCAATCAGTGATTGGCTCTGGTATAAAGGCAATTGATCCCTTGTCAGCAATAATTTTTTTTCACCCCTTTGTCAAAAAATTAACCTAAAATTAAAGTCTCCATTATAGCTTTAATTCAATTAAAACTTGTATAAAATTTATTTTAACAGAATATGTAAAGCTGGGTCCCTTTCTTAGCAAACTTATCATCTCTTATGATGGAATAAAATTGCTTAAGTTAACAAAGTGTGTATTGCCCTCTGTATCTAAATTAAATCCACTTTTCTGTTTTGGACAATAACAATTGTGTGCCTATATTGCTGCATATGTATTCATACCTTATTTATGCTCCATGTTTTAATGCCTCTTCCCCATTTTTGACATTGCTGTTGCACTAACTTGTTCTTCTGGTACATGCCACTGACCTCTATGTGTTTATAAAAGACAATTTCTCATTGACTGGATAGACAATTTTCTAGTGTGTATCCAATAAGACATTTCTATCTTCAACAACATGTTATATACACCAAAGCTTAAAATGAGCATTTTGATGGCTTAAAGGGAACACATTTATTTTATTAAAGTAAAATCATCAACCCCAGATGTACATTTTGTAGTCCCTGCATTCCAGTTATAGGTATGCTTATAAAGATTATACCTTTATGTCTAATAGACATCTCCTTTATTGTATCTACAAGCTTCTTTTCAAATATCCTCTCATTATTAACCATGATACAGTAGTGTTGTTTTATTATAGTGGTGAGTTAATGATATCATCTAATTTGTTAATGAAATCAAGGTAAATCATATTCAGCATGAGTTTTAGATGATCTATAAGTATCTTCATATATTCGGCTCCCACGTACAAACTGAATTTTACCCATTCTTATAATAATTTATGGCGGTATTCTCCAATGGTAGGTCTGGTTACTATTCTTAGGCTCCTTGAAACAGATGGGTCACCTGCAAACATGCTTCAAAAGTCACTTTCTTTTATAGTCTTTATTTTCTCCTCTTCCCTAATGTCTATTTTTAACCCATCAGCATTTTAACAGTGGCATTATTCATACCAGTGTCTTCATATTTTAAAAATTGATTGTGAACCTGGCTTAGCACACTTGGCAATTCTGTACTCATCCTTTGACTATCAATGACTTTTAAGTACAAATGTGTGGCAAACCCTTCAGTATATCTCATCTTCCAGCAAGTAACATAAATGTCCAATAATAAGCACAAATTAATTACAGTAATTTGAATCAGTTGCCCCAACATCAGCAACAAAGACACAGATGGTTCAAGCTGAAAGCTTCGTTAAAATTAAATAAAAAAGCAAGTCTCGACTGGAACTAGGCTTTTATTATTCTTGACTTCAACACATCTGAGAAAATCAAAACCACATGCACAAATGCAAATATTATGCCAGACAATACTCCCTGTACATTTATCTGTCTTGTTGTGCCTAGTGATACATACATTCTGTACATCAATATAGCTTTGCTTCTGCCCTTAATGACACACCATTTCAGACTAGGTATTATTCATTATACTTAGTTATGTGGTCAGCAAGTAAAATATCCCTTTTGTCACCTATCTGTTATTTGGTTTGGACCCTTCTATGAGTAACTAGACAAAAATCAGATACCCTCTCATTTCTTTAATGACACTTAACAATTGTTGTGTTATTGCATATGCACAACAGTGCAATTACACATAATATCACTTTTTACACTGCTCTCAGTGAAATTTTAATATGCAGCAGCCAATTTGCATGGAAACTAAGGAATGCAATATTATGTTTAACTTGCATAAAATATTTTGTAAAAAGTATTTTACATAATATGACGTGAAGTTCAAGTCATGTGCCAAAT
>NC_056731.1:1237820706-1237955706 GCF_019279795.1 Protopterus annectens | reverse complement strand
CTCAAAGAAGTCAACCAGGTTCACAAGAGCTGCACTTGACAAATCTGTACTGGGTGGGGTCAAGTGCTTCGATATTGTCTATGTCCTTTTTTAGAGATGAATAATAATACGCTGCATGGCTTTACAGATAAGACTTGTCAAGCTAATGGGGCAATAGTTTCCAGGGTCAGTAGTGTATCACCTTTGTGAAAAGGGATGACAATGGGAGTTCTCCACATTGCTGGAATGAAGCCTGTACTTAGGCTATGGTTGAAAAATGTGCTCATTGGCAAGGCTAGTTCTTGCTGGAGATGTTGCCAAATACAGCCTGGGATACTATCAGGTCCCATAGAAGCTGAGTTCTTTGCCTTGGATAAGGCCTTTAACACTTGATATATGGAGATTTGATTTGTGAGACAAGTATTGGTGATGTCAAATGGGCCTTTGGGGAGGGCAGGGGGGTGAAGTTTGCACTAAACCTTTCTACTTGCAGGTTGGCTAAGTCAACAGGATCAGTGAAAGTGTACCATTTATTACTAATTTGGAACAAACCTGGGCTTTGCAATGGAGCTTCTTGATGTAACTGAAGAAATCTTTGTGGTTTCCCTTTGTTTCATAGGCTAATTTTGATTCATAATTGGCTTTGGAGGTTTTCACTAGTGATCCAATTTGCTTGTTGAGGCTCAGGAGGGAGTTTTTCCAATTTTAAATTTGTTCCTTTTTACCCTTGGACAACATTTTCTTATTTTTGTTTAAAGCCTGTTGATTGAGGATGTCCACCAGACAGGTTTGCATTTCCTTGAGGAAGTGCTTGTATACTGCATTGGCGTACTGTTCAGCATAACTGTCTGTATCCTGTAAGGTGGGTGGTGGTATGAAGCTGATACCCTCCCTTAGGAGGTTGTAGTCAGCTTTTCAGAAGTTTTTTTAGTATTTTCGCCTAGTTACAGCTGGGGAGGGGGGGCAAGATAGAACATTTGAATGAGACAGACCGATTAACTGATCTCACAAGGGAAGAACTTACTATGGGAGTCATGCAGTGAACCAAGTCTAGAATGTTATCTCCCCTTGCAGGGGATGAAACAAGCTGGTCTAGTGTTAGAATTGATGAAGTCTAGGAATCCTTGGGTGAGTGCATTAATGCAGGAATAGTTCCCCCAGTCTATGGTGGGGTAGTTGAAGTCACCAAGGATCAGGGTGTTAGGGGGTACCTTGATGGAGTGAAGTAGGTCCAGGTAGGAGGAGTGGGTGTCCTGAGTCATGGAGGGGTATCTATAGCTGGCTATAACTTGGATGGGTGTCTTGCCAACTGTCAGTTGCACCTGGAGTAGTTCTAGTGCATCATGTTGGCAAACCAGTCTGGAGATGTGCTTGTCTTTAATGAAGATAGAGACTCCACCACCCTTAGTCTTCCCAACCTCATTTTGGGGTGGGAATGAGGTATAGTTTTTTTTTTTACATTTATAAAAGCCGAGCCCACACTCTAGCAATACATATCCATTGGCCTCCTTTTTCTATTAAAGCTCCTCCCCTTCCCTGCATTTTTATGAAGAACTACCAACCACAAGTTTTAAAAACTCCAGGCATCATTTTTGAAATCCCAATACAGCTGCTCAAGTCCTTAGCATTCAGTGTCCCAATGGTGAGTGTCTCTGGTGAATATCTGTTTCTTTCACTTAATACTGAAACAGACCATTTTTCTTTTTTTTACAACAAGAAGATGTTGAAGTTGCTCTGTGTTTAAGTTAATTCTGTTGTACACTAAAAAGTACAGGTTATTTAGGGAGGGGCAGGAAACAGCAGAAACAGGTTGCTGTACTACTCAAATGCATTTTAGCCACAGAGATACATAAATGTGGCACTATATTAATTTAACAGTAAATAATTATTTGTTGATGCACACATGATGAAGATCCAACTCTTATAAGTAGTCTAGTTTATAACTGATTTTGGCAGAAGTGTACTGTACTAGTGGCTATGCATAAGGAATTAAGCAAAACAACTGATTTATTGTCTGCCTAATCCCTAATTAATTTACTGCATATACTTCGTTAATACGAACTGTGTGTTATATTAGGCTTGTTTGCCTTTAGCATTATCTAGGCTGACCAGGACCTCGTGTTTACTATACACAGTTTTTATTAAGATTGTGATGTATCTTTAGTAAAAGAGATGTTTTATTGATGGTGTTTGCATATTTCTCTCATGACTGCACGTGTGATCTCATATATATTTTAATTGCCTTCCAATTTTTTAGTTTCCAGTAACCCCCTCTAATTTTCCAGAATGAAGTAGACTCCCACTAAACAAGCAAACCAGCAAAGTTGTAACTGAAAAGCAGCTATATGCATGTGCTCAGTTAAGAATTATACCACCATTTCAAATTAGAAATGCAATAAGAAACAAATTAAGGAAAGAATAGAAATTAGACAATTGCATCTTAAACAGTAACAACGAGGTATTTAATACATAATACAAACGGTGAATGTTCTGTTAATGACAACAGTTGTTGTTATAATCCCCACACCCCCATACAAACATTACCACCAATAAGTATACCAAATTTCCTTCATACTTGCTAGGTATAGAAGCTACTGCAAGCTAAGTTTTGATTTCACTTTACGTGTATCTTGCGAGCTGATAAGAGAGTTTACCTACCCTGACATTATTGGTTTGCCTACTCCATTCACCCTCGCTTCTTTCAGGCTCACTCCTCTCCCCTCTCCTACCCCCTTTTCCACCCACCCACCCACTCATACAGTACATTTATTTTTACCTAGCCACTCCCACTTATAAGAAACAGCAAATCAGAAGAATACCTTAATACACCTCATGTAAAAAGTCCCAACAACTAGCTACTTAACAATGTCTATCCTTCACTACCCACTTCTACTTAACCACCCTAACCACTTAACCCCTTCATACCCTGTCTCTACCAATTCCTTCCTGCTCTCCTGAATGCTATAAATACATCCATTATATAGCCCATTCATCAAATAAATTTCTTATAACACATACTTCTTTCCTTATTCATCTCCTTATCTGTATATTCTAAAAAGCTACCAAAAATATAAAATGTTTTCACTATACACTACAATTCTTATAATGCTCTCCCTAGCTGCTCACGTAACTAGTTATCACTCTCTCATACCCACACCTCAATCGTGCTATAAAATCACTACACCTTTCCATAACAAAAGAAACACCTAAACATTGAAATATTCCCAGCTATGTATAATACCACATTTATTAAACAACTTACTCATTATATACGTGCCCACAGTGGTACAACTAATATCTACCTTACTTATCACAAACACTTCTCAAAACTGCTAAACACTCTTTCTAATATAGCTTCTAAACTTATGATAAGCGGAGATGTACATCCAAACCCAAGGCCCAAACCCATCCCACCACTAACAAAGACCCTCTTAAGTCACATAATATACTCAATCTATCCAGTAAAGGATCAGACCTATTGCTTCTTAACTTAAACCTTAGAAGAATCAGTAATAAAACTCAGGAACTCCATGCCATACTCTCAATCTATTCACCAGATATTGCCATACTAACTGAAACTTGGAATAAACCACATATCAAAGACAGTGAGATTAGCCCCTCAGGCTACAACATGCTAAGGGTTGACAGAAAAGGTAAAAGAGGTGGAGGAGTAGCAATTGTGCTCAAATACAATCTCATACTACAACCACTAAATCAAACTCTTCCAACTTTTGACAATGCTGTGTTACTATTGACAAAGCTTCAAATAAATCCAAGCAAGCACCTAGTCATAATAGCCACCTATATTCCACCAGGAAACAACCTTGTTACCATACAGCATATCCTAGATTGGTTTTCAAAAACAGTTACTTATGAAACCATCATTATGGATGATTTCAAAGCAGATTGGACATCATGTAATTTCCAGACTCCTAATACTTATATAAACTTCTATGGCTTCACACAAATTATTCAAACTCCTACCAGAATAGACAAAAATCAAACAGGCAGACCATCTTAGAGTGGACACATTAAGAAACCCTCTCAATACCAGCACTGCAGCTATCTCCCTGACAGCCTCAGTGATCACATACCAAACTATCTACTCAGGAGACATATAAATCCACTCAGATATACTAATTATTGTCTAATCCGCAATACAAAAAATGTCAACTCCCAAACATTGATATCCAGTTTCAAACAATGTAATTGGACCTCCCTTAAGACTATGCCCCTAGATTCCGCTGTAGAATACTTCAGTGACACATTTCTCAAAACCCTTAATAACATCACTCCACACAGGACAATCCATATCAAAGCAAATTACACTCCATGGCTAACTAATGAAACAAAAACCTTCCATAAACTAAGAGACAAAGCATGGGACCAACGGTACTCCAACAAATTACAACCAAATCGTTTAGCCTACCAAAAACTTAGAAACAAGGCCAAAAGCCAAATCAAACAAGAAAAAAAATTACAGTACTAATGTACAACAAAAACATCAAAAAAAGCCACAAAAATGTTGGTCCATAGTAAGACTGATACGCCAACCCCCCCACCACATCAAATAATCTAGGGACCACCGCAGAACAATTTAACAAATATTTCACTGAGATCATTCTATCACTCATCAAAAAGAAATGTCACACTCAATCAGCAACATCTATTATAACCAACAGTAAAATTAATGCCTTCTCCTTCCAACCCATCCCTACAAACACCATCATAAAACAAATTAGAAAGCTAAAACCATCAACAATAGCAGCCGATAATCTTCCAGCTGACTTTCTTAAGATAGCAGCTGAAGCAATCGCTTACCCTGTGTCAGTACTCATCAATCACTCCATTTCTGAGCAACATAAGCCCCAGATCTGAAATCTATTACACATAATCCCCCTACACAAAGGCAGACCCTGAACAGAACTGTCAAATTACAGACCTAATTCTCAACATGGATTTAGGCCCAACCACAGCACCACTATTGCCCTCCTAAGTTTTACCAGTACCATTAACCAATATCAAAATGAAGGAAAAATAGTTTCATCAGTCTTTCTTGATATGCTGAAGGCCTTCGACACACATCTCAAGCTACTGGCTGCTCTCAATAACCTACATCTTAGCCCCTCTGCCATCATCTGGTTCCAAAGCCACTTAATGGGCACCAACAAGCTGTGAAATGGTTACAAGACCTCTCCCCTTTACTTCCAATCTCATTAGGAGTCCCACAAGGATCTATACTTGGCACCCTTCTTTTCAGCATATTCACTAATGTCCTTAGTTCAGCCACCGCTCCCAAGCCTCTCTCATCCAATATGCAGATGACTCAGCACTTGTATGTACTGCCCCTACCATACAACAACTACACGGCATTACACAAAAATCACTGCAATTGAAACATAGCTAACTCACAACTTATTCTAAACCCCAGCATAACCAAGCCTATGATCTTCCAGCCCACCAGAGCTTCAGACCCCCCTCCAACATTCCTTTTCACTGCCACTGATAACACAACCATTATACCTGAACCCCAAACAAAACTATTAGGAGTGGTAATTGGCAACAATATGAGATTTGACCAACGTATCTCACAAACATTAATAATGTTAGTTTGATTTTCCACCATTCCGTAAATTGAATGTGAAATATCATGTGTAGACATGTCACATTTGTTTTACATGGTTTTAGACCAGAATTATTTAGTTCAGTTTTCTTTCATGTGCATTTGTGTAGAGCACACAAATATATATATATATATATATATATATATATATATATATATATATATATATATATGCTGTTTTGCAGTTATAGTTGTGCCAATATGCATTTTTAGTAAATGGTTCTGTTATTTTTTTATTAGTGTTAATTAGTGTTGAATGAAGTTGTAACACTTTTTTTATGTTTAAGGACTAGTACAGCATACACAGAACCAGTTCTGATGAAGTCTCTGGTAATAAGAAATGAAAGCACTTAACGTCTGGTTTATGTAACTTGAGCTTGATACATCCTTTTGGATTTTATTGCATTATTAAATTCTTACTTCAAGTGGAATGTGGTGGAATTTGTTTGCCTAATATCTGTTCCTGCATGGAAACTTGATTCATGGTTTGAATTTCTGTGCTGTTCCAGTTTAATTTCTTTGTTTATGTCTCACAAACAATCAAGAAGGTACATAAAAAGGGAACCCTATATAGAAATAAACAATTCCTATCTAATAGTATTAGAATAGCTATCACTACATCCTACCTCCTATCCACACTCCTTTACACCTCCCCTATACTTACCAATCTTAGGAAAACAGACCTTGAAAAACTTGAAACATTATAACAAGATAGCAAAGTTTGACAATAACTCAACACACAGGTCACACCATTGTCTTGCCCTAAAAGAACTCTCTTGGTTAGAACTACCCAAGGTACTATCATATAATCAATTGATAATGGTGCATAAAATGCTCTACCAGCCTGAAAAACACCAGACAGTCAGAACCTAATAGTACCTTACTCCAGCAACTGAATACTTAGATCCTCCTACAAATCTTTACTAAAAGTAACCAGGTCTACAAATACTGCAGGAGAGTCTCTTTTCTCCAGCCATGTGACAAACTCCTGGAACACAATTCCAAACTCTATTAGATCCACAACAAATATTATTCACTTAAAAAAAACTACTCAAAAATCACTTAGTAAACACGTCTCTGTTCATGCTACAGTCCAGGATAACTTTACAGTATTTATAATACTACCCCTTCCCCCACTTTAAAAACAACACAACAAACTAGTCATGATACTGACTACCATAGGTTTTTCTGTCCTTCCAAAATACTATCAACATCTCACCTATCACTAACAACCTCTTTCCCATCATTCCCTACATAAAACAAAATTTTATCAAAAGTTGCAACCTGCAAAGGCCAAATGCATAAACAAAGCAACATTGATTCCCATATATCTATCTGTCAGGAATATCTGATAACAATTTCCTATCATTTTATCTACAGTTTCTAAGTGTTCTTCTGCTCTGTGTTTAATACCAACCAATGTTATCATACCTTTATACTGTATTTTATCACAGTATAATCTAGTTAGGTTCTATACCAATCAATGTTATGATGCCTTTATACTGTATTTTATCTCCATACAACCTAGTTACACAAGGAATTTTTTATGTATATTATTATTGACTTCTGACTACGTGGAACTTTTCTCTGCAGGCCTCTGCTGAAAATGCGTGTCTACCTAATCAGACTTTCCTGGTAAACAAATGTAAATAAATAAATAAAAAAAGGAAAGAAAGAAAGAAAGAAATCAATACATTTTATTATAATTTAGACTCAGTAAGCAAATGTAAATAAATAAAAAAGAAGGATAGAAAGAAAAAGAAAGAAAGAAAGAAAGAAAGAAAGAAAGAAAGAAAGAAAGAAAGAAAGAAAAAATAAACTTTATTGACATTTAGACTAACTCACAAATGAAACTTCATTGCTTCAAGGTCAATGTGCAGGCAAAAAAAAACATATAAAAATATATATATAACAGTATAAATATAAAAACAGAACTACAGACTCATATATATATATATATATATATATATATATATATATATATATTAACATTGACACAAAAGCAGAACTACAGACTATATATGACATTAACATTGACGTGACCCTAGGACATAATTACAATTTTGTATGTCTAGCTATAGCAGCACTTAGTATTGCACCATATATATTGCACTTAGAGGCTTAAGCAGTAGTAGACTAGAGACAATTTTATTTATTGCATGGAATGTGCCTTGTATTTCAAGTTATTTCACACAAGTAATAAGCATTCAGTGAGCTATTGCAGAACCTAGTAATGAGTTATTGCATCTTAAGTAAAAGATATATCCTTCAGCTTGTGTCACCATTGATTAGGTGAGCTGTTGGCTTGCCTTGCTACTCAAGTTTAATACAATGAACCGAGGAAAGAAGCTGTTTCTGAATCTAGTTGTTTTGCAACATATGCTTCTGTAGCACTTGCCTGAAGACAAGCAAGAGAACAGTCCTTGAGCCGGGTGGATATGATCTTTAACAATCTTTGTGGCTCTTCTGGGACAGTGTGCAGAGTGCAGATCCTGTATAGATGGAAATATGGACCTTGTTATACTCTCTGCCACATTCACAACCCTTTGGAAGGCCTTACAATCCATGTCCTTGCAGTTTCCATACCATACTGTGATATTGCTTGTCGAGATGCTCTAAATGGTGCTCTGTAGAAGGTTAGCACTGAAGATGGGAGGTCTGCTCTCCTAACCTACGTAGGAAGTGAGGATTAGGAAATTGGCATTGCTTTCAATGGTTAATTCTGAGTGGGTTAGCACTATCCTCCATAGTATCCATTAATAAATGCAAGTAAATCATCAAGTAAAAACTAGTTTAATTTCTACTTCGAGTGATAATAGCCAAAAATAGCAATCTCTGATGCTTTGCTTGTATGTGGATGTAGGAGCTGTGTTATCAATAAAAATTGCATTTTCTTAACAACATACAACATTTCAATTTTGATTAAAACATGTAATTTCATTCCAGGCACTGTTGATTACACATAAGCAACATACAACATTTTTTTCTTAATTAAAAAGAAAATTAGATTTGTTTTACAAGTGCTGTTGATTGTAGGAAGCGGTTATTAAAAATAAACCTCATTAATTTGATACCTGATGTTGAGAAGGAACAAACAAAGGCAACAGGATATTTAATTTTATTTTACATGATTTTAAGCATCATTTAGTTCAGAGTTAGCATTTGGATGGATGAGGTGAGATTAAATGTTTATATTGCAAGTAACTGGCAAAGCTGTTATCAGTTCCCTTTCTACTGATTGCATAGTCAGGGAATCCTATAACGTAACACGTGACCAAATGTAAATGGAACTTATGCTGAGGTAAGTAAAACCCACCTAGGATGGAGGCTACACCCCCCCCCAACACCCCCCAACTATATATACTAACTCCAGGATCACACTACAGTGGAAAAAAGGGCATGTTGGGCAAGTGATTACGTACCCTAGGAAAAAGTTGACATTCGGGTTTCTTCAGTTTCATGATTTTCGTCTTGGGCTTTTAACCGTTGATCATATGGTTCTTGATGTCGGGATTTGAAAGTAGACCCATATATATATATATATATATATATATATATATATATGTATAGCAACCAAACATTAAATGAATGAGCCCTATAAATCAAATGCCAGTGTGTCAAATCACCAGAATGAACTCATCATGGATTCTCTATGAAAGCATGCCATGTCTTCTGTGGTTTACCTGATTGATTAAAGCCATCATAAATGTGGTTAAAGATTTTTTTACAGTGTAGGCTGAATAAAAAGCTCATACTCCGTGAAACTTATATCATCCTCATCCTAAAAGAGTCATATGTGTACCACACTAGCTGAATGAATAACACACCATTTTATTAAAATCTGAAATTCATATCCATTAGTATTGCCACCATATCCAGAAAGTAATGCCACTGCTGCTTTTGCCCTCCATTCTTTCAGATCATCAACTGTTCTTTGCCATAACACATGTGAGCAGTGGTATTCCTGGTGCTTGGTTCAGTACATTGTAATCTGTCATATGAGGCTAAAGGCCAATTGCTTTGTATAATGTCAAGTGACATGTACTCCTCAACCCAAGAAAAATATTATCATCATGCCTCTGAGCCAGGTAAGGCATTAGAAGTGCTTTCTTTTGCTCATCAATTTAGGCACAATAGCTCACTGGCTGATAACTGAGCTAAGATGACTGTGACACCATTACAGTTATTGCATAATTCAAAATCAAAATGTCAGTTACTGAGCAAATGCAAAATACCAATATATGATATATGCATCATGAAAAATGCTGCCTGCATCACATTATTGAGCATTGCTATACTGTCTCTGATATCTGCCAACAAAAGGAAAGGAACAGTACAATGTACAATATGTCAACTATTTCAAGTCCTGTCTGCTCTATTGCTGCTTGAAATGCCATTTGATAATGTAATTCTGAAGCATTCTATGAAATTGAAGTTTGTCTACTATGTATGATGTCCTACAGTAAAATCCAACAAGCATTCACATAATTCTCAGTCCAGAACATTATTCATGGGAATGGATATATCAGGAGCCTTTTTGAACTTAAAGAATGATTGTAGTAACTTATTGCATGAGTAATAGTTATGTGTCATTATGTTGGTGCTGTTGACATGCTAAAATATGTAATAACTTTCTAAAACCATGGGAAAACATTTGCCCTTGTTATTACAACTAGAATGCATTGTTACAAACTTTGAAGTGAAGTGTTGGTACAGTTTACCACATATGGTTGTTCAAATGCTAATAAAGAATAAATAAAATTCACTGGAGCCATGGCTAGTTAAGAACTGGTATGAAGAATAAGTCCAATACTTTATTATGCAACTTTACAGTTTCACTTAAAAAGCTTTGTCAGGCATATAAAAATCAAATGCAGAACAGGTTAAACAGTCTAAAAATCACATGATAAAATAAAACTAGTCACATAATAAGATCAAACCTTCTGCAGTAATTGTTTCAGCAGGGGTTTTAAAGAAATAGCTTCATTTAAGCTTGGTAGAATATAAGCTTTAAGTCTCAAAATCCATTGAACTGCTTCCAGTTCAGTATGTTGTATTAAGTCCCCTCCTCATTTAATTTAGATAAAATCATAAACTTAAAATAATGTGTGGGATTATTATCACAAATATGTTTATAAAGTGTGTTGGTGCTTAATTTTATATTGATTTCTGATAGATGGCTGCTTATGCAATCCTTAAGTCTCTTGTTGCTTTTTCCAACATAATATACATTGCAAGATTAACATATAGCTAAATATATAACATTCCTAGTGTCACAATTCCCATAAACATGTACATGAAAAATCTTTCCAGTAACGGGATGGATACATTTCTTTTATGTATTAATGTTAATACAATGAGCACATTTATTACATGTGTAGTTCTCTCTTTTATTGGTCTTAAATGGAATGATACTTTTAGACTGCTCCTTGTAACACAGTTTATTTTTTAGATTATTACATCTTTTATAGCCAGAAATTGGTCTGTCACCTATGCATCTCATTATTTCAGGGTCAGCTGACATTATTGGCTAGTATTTATTAACAATAGATTTTAAGGCGGCCACGGTGATGCAACGGTTAGCACTGCCACCTCACAGCAAGAGGTTCTCTGGTTCGATCCTCGGCTAGGGTGCCTTCTGTGTGGAGTCTGCATGTCCTCCCTATGGTCACGTGGGTTTTCTCCGGATGCTCCAGTTTCCTCCCACATCCCAAAGACATGCTGTAGGTGGATTGGACACTCTAAATTGGACTTAGGAGTTAGTGCTTGGGTGGGTGTGCCTTCTGTGGAAGGTTGGGTGCCAGGCTGGCAACTCAACACTGTAAAACTCCACTGCCAATCATGAGCAGACAGTTGATCCACTGTGGTGACCCCTAACTGAGGAAAGCCGAAAGAAGATTTATTAATATTAGATTTTACCATACTGGTGTTCTGATTAAATGTAAGCATACATCTTCTTAAGCTGTTTTTATTGGTAATTTGTCTATTGATATTCTCCAGAGTGCAGTAGGAAAAGGTGGTCTTTGAATCAAGATTTTGCCCAGAAATTACACTGTTTTTAATGCTAGATACATTATGTTTATTATAATCTCTGTGAAGAAAGTCATCAGCTGTGTTATCTAGCTGAGATATGATATCTTTATCATCAGTGTGTAACCTGGCAGTATGTTTCTATTCTTTTGCTGTTCAAATGCTAGGCATGCAAAATTATTCATCATGGCATCATCATGAAATGCTGATAGCCATGCTGAAAATGACTGCACTCTTGTTGTGTGCTTAGGGGCCCATTGCAATGGTAGTGCTTATAGTCTTTTCACTTCACCTCATCAGTGTCATAATGTATTTTAGGATGTCTATACCTGCATCAAGATAATTTTGTGCCTCAGGAAAATGGCATCTTCATTGGAGCAATTAGGGAGCAAGGGCTGTCTCTTCTGTGACATGTGTTAATTTACAACACTAGACCCTTTTTTGAGATAATATTCATTATCACATGAATGTTCCTGTAAATTAGGGCCAGACACACTAATAAAACCACGGATGTGTCTTAGACATAAAGACTACTAATCATTAGTAGGCTAAGTACGTAGGCACAGGTAGGCAGACCTCAAACTAAGGATGCAACAGCTCTACATCCAGTAAATAATGAATTCCTGGTTTCACTCACAAGACATAGACCAACTCTTTCAGATGGCGGTAGTGACGCTGGCATTCCCAGTGTTCCCCAAGAGCAACAATGAACATATAGTCATGTATTTTAATATTAAACTGGCTGTACTTTTCTCATTTAATATGCACACATATGTAGAAATCCTCTTACATGAGGGGATGAGTACCATGTTGTAGCAGATACTACAGCTGCAGACATGTACCTTGAATGTCCAGGTATGAAGAATTGGCCATTGATGTTAAAGTGAAAAGCCTGTGGGTAACATGTGTATGTCATTGCAACAGCCTTAACTTTCAGCATGTTGTGATCAGTATAGACAAGGGTATGATTTCCTTAATGTTATCAAGGCTTTAACAAAGTTTAGCACATGATGCATGCTGGCATACATTGCCAGTTTCTGTCAATCAGCATTTTGCTGTGATGGTTGTTTTACAGATATTATAATACATTTGCAATGGTAGTATGGTTGGGAAGTCTAAAACTTGTGAGGAGATAATACCAAACAGCAGCTTCCATGTGTCTGCCAATGGTTGTACAACAGGCATTCAGGACATAGGCAATGACTGACATAGGATGTGGTCAATGATCACACATCTAGTGATTTTACCATGTTAGAGTTGGAGTTATGATGTCACACATAAGGAGATTAATCAACAGTGACACGTGTCTCTGATTGTGATATCCAAGAGAGCATTAATGATGATGCTGATATGACACAAAAGCATCAGCTTGTTGGTTTGTGTATCCAGGCAGTATCTACTCATTATGTGATAGTTGAGATTACTCAATGTGGAAACTTTAAAATGGCAGGCTTATGTGATCTCCCTTTGCAGCTCTGAGTGCTTACAGAGTCTAGTGATAAGGTAACTGGGCATTTAGTAGGGGCCCAAGCTGATAACCAAGGGGCCATACATGATGTGTCATATGAGCTTGGTACAGTATGTGTGATGCTACTAACAGCTGACAGTGTGACATACTGATAGGAAATTAGACAAAGAATATCATCAAGAAGACCTTTCCGCTCTCGTGCAGGAAAATGATGCCCCTAAAAGTTGTAAATATGACAGCTGTCTACTTAGAATGTGATTGTTCATGAATTAGCACATTCCTATATAGTCTACTGTAAGCATGGCGTGACAGTGAATAGACCAGATAGTTATCCATGCTCTTATAGGTGTTTTGTCTAGATATTCATATCATCAAGAAAATCCTGTCACACCAGAATCTGGCCAATCCTGAGGACTGACTCTGGGGAATTTGTATCACCCATTATCTTACATAATATCAGCTCCTTCTTTGACATTCCTGTGAGGCATGACATTCCAGGTAGCTGCCTACCAAATCTTGTTTAGGGAGGGTGCATTGTGGATTGTTTTATAGACTTGTTTATTCCCAGAAGCATGATGTAGCTGCAGCCAGAGTATGTCTTCTATCCTAAATCACAGGGCTGTAAGGAGCCTATTGTATGCAAACCACTTTGTCTTGTGGGTGCCCTATAGCCTATGCAGATGAGACTAGATGTACTACAGACATTCTATTCTGTATGTTTTTAATGGTGGTAAAGTCTAATCTATTAGGCAAATGCCATGGACACTGGCCAGGGAGCCCTCTATCTGTCATGTAATAAATGTATTATGTTATTTTTTTTGAGTATCCTAACACAGTGTGCCCAAGTGCAAATCATATAATAACTATTGGTAAAAAAAAAAAATATATATATCTATATATATATATATATATATATATATATATATATATATATGGATCCCTGTCATATCATAGAAACCTCATTTGACTGAAACTTATTTGATTGAGACCATAAGACTGGGTTTCAGTCTTATGGGTTTCAGTCAAGTGACTTTTCAGTCTTTTGAAAATTCAGTCGTATGGTCTCAGTCAAATGAGGTTTCTATTATATGACAGGGATCCGTATATATATATATATATATATATATATATATATATATATATATATATATATATATATATATTTTTTTTTTTTTACCAATAGTTATATGATTTGCACTTGGGCACATTATAATTAGCTGCCTTGTGGACATGTACAATGGTTTCCCCAGCACTTCTGTTAAAGAATTGTTGCAGAGTATGTGTGTGGCTCTCTGGTAGTAGGGCACAAGTACCATTGGGAAGAAAAGCCACTGTTATTCAATATTTTAAATTGGATAGTCTATCATATACAGTGATATCTGAACCATTTCTTAAACATACACTGGAGTGCTGCACTGAATGTGTCTAGACACTTGAATCAGGATTTTAATAGTCCATGCATGTAATCAGTGACTTTCCTTGCCTACCAAAGTGCCTCACTGTATTTTTGTTTGACCATTGTGGTATAGTTGCAAATATGTGTTATCAGCCATTGCTGAAATACATACTCAGTGTCATCTGCAGTAATAAATGATGTCTTGCTTGGCATGCAGATGGTAACATTCCATTGGTTTGCAGTGCATGTCATTTACATTGTTATTCTCAAATTTTTAGATATCCATTCGATCATCATAGGTAATGCCATCAGTTGGAAACCTCTGATGCTGTCCACGCATTACCAAATATGTGCAAAATGCATGCTGCCAGAGAAAAAGGTAAATACATGTGCTGCTTTGCCACCAGCTGTGTACACCACCTGAAAGTTCATTGCCTGTCACTTCTATCTGTTGTTATACTTCCCTGCATCTTGTCCCTATGTTCTAACACTGGTACATGAGTGCAGACAATGGCACACAGGTCTCTGCAGAGTTACACAGTTCTGTAGAATTCATTCATGACTGAATGTGGTTTGACTGCTACTCATGGGATTTCTCTGCAAGCAGCAACAAACTGATATCTACTCATGAGGCTACCCTTTTGGGCATGATGCACTCTATTTACCTGGCAGTTTGCATAGTCCTTACTGGTGCTAATACAGTTAGATTGCCTTTGCACACATCTTTCAAGCCTGTAAAGACAATATAGACAAGAAAAACATTACTAACTACACATCATAATGTTATTCAAATTAAATTCAGATTTTCTTTTGCTAGTGACCCAGTCAGATCAGCCTGATAAATAGGAAATTGCCTGCCATGTTCAAATCCCAGTTATTAACTATCACATACTGAAAAAAGAAGCATTTCCTCTGATCTAATATTTAGACTTAAATGGTTTCTGCAGTTCTATTATATTATGGTTAATTTCACAAGGCTAGCATTCATTCTTTTATTGCACACAGTTTTTACTAAATTATACTTGTAAATAATGATAACTCACAAAATGCAAAGCAAAATGCTGTCTACTAAGTAGTAATGATATTATTATTTTTTAATTGCACAAAATTTATATTGTGCATGTCTAATGGTTCATGACTAAAACTTAAAAAAATGCAAAATGAGCTAATAAGAATTATTACAACATAACTGCTAATACAGAATGATGTTTTAATGTAATATTAACCCATTTCTTGTGGGGTCTTCCCCTTCTGCAACAAGACAAACAATTCATGGAAGAAGGCTTTCTGCCTAGTCTGAAAATCAAAGATGTCACACCTGCCTTGGCAGAAGTTATGATGTCTTGCATCCTTAAGCCATATAAAGGGATAAGTTCAAAGACTTACTCAGATGCATGACTCCTGGCTCTTGCTTTACAGGCTCATAACTTAAAAAAAATAAATAAATAAAAAAGCAGATGCCAAGTGGTGTACATACTGGGTCAAGAGAACACTGTTAATCTTTTTCCAGTTTTGGCTATTCACCATTAATGACAAAACACAGATTTGTGCATGGGTTGGGAGGGTGGCCTAATGATTAAGGTGTTTGCCTTACAAACACAAGGTGCAGGGTTTGAGTCTCACAAGGGATAATTGGCTAGGCTTAAAATGGCTAGCAAGGGCAGTTAGCTTAGTACTAATCTATGAACCTATGAACATATAAGAGCATCTATCAGCAGTACCCATCAGATAGAATATTGCTAAATACCAGTGGTATTTTTCTGCAATGCCACTTGGCTTTTATGATGTTAACTGTTATACATCTAGCTGATATCTAGTTTTTCAGACACATTTGATGTTGTGGTAACATTTTGATCCAACCAAAGACACCACCAGCATGGATCAATTCTGCACTCTCTACTACAAGTGCTCATGTTCTAGTAGCTTGCTGCACATCTGTTCACTGACACTTGCTTGAAAAAGCAAGTGTTCAAACCCCCGCAAGCCTGATCCCAAGTTATATATAGCCCTGTCCACACCCAACCATATACAACTTTTTTTGTATCCCTACCTAAACATACGTTCTAACCCTAAAATCATACCTCTTAGCCCATGAAATCTGCAGAAAGCCTGACATAATGGGGGTACAAATGTCCATAAATAGGAATAGATATTAAATATTGCTCTTATAAACTTAGAAAGTTGCTAGAATGACAGGGGTATGTATTAAAATACATTTTCTAAATGATATGAAGTCTGAAACTCAAATGTATGACATCATTTTCTAATTTCATTCAGCAGATCATCCCCGTGATTTGCAAGAAAACCAACAATATTATGAGGAATAGACCAAATTTTTGAGGCAAAAATCTGGACATTTTGAAAAAATCTGGACAGTTGAGAGGCATGCCTAAAATTCCAACATAATTCCTTATCTGATTCATTGCTATCTTGCTATAAATCTTCACTCCCCATAACCCTAAAGTCTCTGATCCCCTCTCTAAACTTAAAACTACAACTCCCCTTCTTAAACTTAATTGCCTGATCACTACTTAAGCCTAAAACCCCCTTCCTGTTCACTAAATATAAAATTCCCTTCCCACTTCCAAAACCTAATCCTTCTTCCTACTTCTAAAACTGAAAATACCTTTTCTGCTCCTTAAACTTAACCACTCTTTCCATTCCTCAAACCTTAATCCCCTCACTGCTTTTTCAATGTAAAATCCCCTTCTTAATTCTTTCTCCCCGCAGCTGCTTGCCCTATCTCATATTCAAGTTCTAACATGAGTAGTAGCCTAGCCACGTTGCTAGGCCATCAAACCCCTATCTTCAAGGCAGTGTTTTTTGAGTATTTAGGTCTCATGCACCTGTAAAGCTCCCATTGTACATGTATGGATCAGCTCTAAAAGTACATTGTGAGGATCAGTCCTACAGGTAGAACCCTAACAGTTTTTCTGTAGCCCTAATGAAATCTGATAAAGGTACATGGCTGTGTTTATCCCACTAAATGAGTGCAATAGCCATAGAAGATTTAAATGAACAAGTCTTGCACTGTCAGCATTGTTGCTCCTGCTGCTGCTTCCTGTCCTGTTGTAGGAGCCATTTTGTATCATACCCATTGGTTTATTTAAATACAAAATGCAAAATAGCCTTTTGGCATAAGGGAGAAAAATTGTCCCAGAACTGAACACTGGGAGAAGTCACATTCTTTTAACAGCGTGATGAGATGCTGGAGGCTGTTCAGAAACAAATAATGCACTATACAGCCCTATTTATAGCAGATTTGCTCAGTGTCCTGGGGTTATGTGATTCATTGACTGATGTAGTGCTGCAATGTTATGAATGCTTATACAAATAGCACTAAAATGAAATGCTAACTCATGTCACAAGCAAATATGGCAATAGTATTGTGTTTTCAGGGCTCAGCCTTCCTCTCTCTCTCTCTCTCTCTCTCTCTCTCTCATTGCTGACAGGAAAGCTCTGAAGGGCTATATGCCCAAACTTGTGTTTTAGTCAGCTCAGGTCGAGCTGCATGACAGTTTTTGACATGTGGAAGGTGCCCTGAAGCTTTGGAAGCTGTCTGTTATAACCTTGGCAGTTATATGAAGAGATATATCCTGGAGCTCTCAGAATATGCGTCACAGGCTGGTATGAGTAGCTAAGTCTACTGCAGCAATGATCATTCGAACACCCATAAGTTATAGTAACCTTTATTTACATAACTGCACTTTTCATATTTTATGTAAAAAAATAACATCTTGGGTTATGTATTCAGGACAGGTTATAATTATTTAAATATAGATTTACATTTACATTAATGCATCACAGTGTATTTTCTTTAGTTTTGGTTGCTATGAATTATGCCAAACGTGTCATATTTTTCAATAATTTTTCACTCAGCATAGGCAAAGCTCTCACATAAAAGTATTCCTAATGTCAATAAAGTTGTCAGTAGTACACGCGCTGCACCCATCACACACAATTCACAGCAGACATATCGACCCACATATGCTGAAGCACATAAATGTATCCTTCCTAAATCACAAAGACCTCCTAGACGAAGTACACATAACAAATACCCTCAGCAGCCCCAAATGCACTCTTTCAAAACAACACCCACATGAACACATAGAGCTACATCTCATGGAGCCTATACCTCTAAGCCCATAAGGCAAGCCACCACACAATCCAACATTCTAGTTATTGGAGACTCCATTGTGAGACACACTGATGTCCCTCTCAACAGGCTAAGGAGAAAGTCATGGTCAGTTGCTTATCAGGGGCTAGGATCTGCCACATTACGCAGGTACTCAGGTCATTGGACCACAAATACCAATATGACTTAGTCATAGTCCATGTGGGAGTAAATGACTTGAGACCTACCTTCCTAGACTATATGAAGAGAGACATAGAGCTCTCAGAATATGTGTCTCAGGCTGGTATGAGCCTAGCATTGAGTGGCATTTTACCTTCTCAAGGATGATGCCACAATACAAACAAAAGATGATTGACTAATAATTGGCTTAGTTTCTGGTGTCATTCTAAGGGGATGCAATATTTGTTAACATGGAAGGAGATTGTCAACAGACCACGCTGCTTTGCCAGGGATGGTCTGCAACCCTCCCCTCTAGGCTTTCAAATATTAGCTAAAACATTGTCTTTCCCCATAGTGCCTTTTTTAGGTAATGCCAAACTAAAAGTACTTCTGATATAGCAAATCAAAACCAAGAAAATCTAAAGGTATTACTGCTCAGTGCTATGAGTCTAAACAAAAAACTCCACTCTCTAGAAACTCTGCTTAACCTATAGAATGCTGAAGTCTGTGCAGTCATTGAGACATGGTTTAAAGCTGCGGAGAGCACACCAACAGTGCTAGGTTACAATACCTTCCACATATTTTGGGCATAACTAAAATGTCCTGTGCAGACCGCCTCAATGCTTTATTCCTGTATTCTGTCTCCTAGAGGCTTTTGAGGGGAGATCTCTGCCTGGCATAGAGGGCAGTATCAGACCTCACTCTGATGGACCTCATGTATATCCACAAAACAAACAGCACCACAATTACCCATTCTAAAGACTTAAACCTTGCCTGTGATATAAATAGGACAAGCTGGAGAGAGGTATGTATCCCAGAGACTACATTGTCTATGGAACAGGCTCCCCATCCATGTGAACCAAAGTTCCTACCTAACCCAATTCAAGTGCAACTTGGACAATTGGATGAGAAACTAGAAATTCATTCCTGGTTTGCCACCTATCTTTCTAATGGACACAGGTAACCTGTAAATGGTTCATCTCCCAGGCCCATGCTTACACTTATCAAGGGTATCAAAACTTGTCAGAGATTTGGGATGCATGGCTAGGCTTATAAAGGCCCTTGTGGTTGTTAGCCTAGTCAGCACCTATGAACCTATTAGAACCTCAGGTCAGCTATATTAGCTATTTCAAATGTAGCAAGTGCTAGCTTCTGTAACACAAATTAAGACCCTAAAGAGGGACCACCAGTTTTCTTAGATGCGCTTATATAAAATCCCTTTTAAGAACAGATCCATGGGTAGACATGCTGAAATGTCTGATAAATTAATAGAGGGATATGAAAGGCCTTAGGATAGTAACTCACACAAATATTGTAGGACCAGAGAAAAAATAGCATTGGATGGGTGCCGGTTATGTTGTTGGCACCAGCTGAAAAAAACTTTTACATTTGTTAATATATGATTTTTTTGTAGCAGGCATTTTAACCTCCATTAGTACCTGCTGCACATTGTCAGTAAACAGGTGCCTAAAAGGAATTAAGGCCCTATCATCCAGTCAGTCAAATGAAGCTGATTGATGTCAGGATGCATCAAGCACCCCTGTTTTTGTGTGAGTAGATCCATTCTGAGAGGAAGCCTGTGGTAATTGCCCTTGGCCAATTCCAATAGAAAATGGAGAATTACAGTTGCCTAGGCCAGAAGGGAGTCACCATAGTGATCTTGGGAAATTCGTTCTGAATCTTCAGAAGTACCCTGGATATTAGTGGAAAGAGTGGAAAAGCATACCAAAACATTCCTGTCCAAGGAAAAGAAAAGGCATTTGTCTTCCACACCTACTTGAATGGAGTCTTGGAACAGAAACTTGCCAGATGATTGTTCAGAGAGGAGGCAAAGAAGTCTACTTGAATAAATCCCCACAGATAGGCCAAATATTGGATGACCCCATGATCTAGTTTCCATTCATGAGGATCTGCCCTGGTCCTGCTCAGCATGTCTGCCACACAGTTTGATCTGACGGAATGTAGGATGACTGCAGAATTAGATTGTGTAGTAAAGCTATATTCCAAACTAACATGGCTAATCTGCAAAGGAGTATGATATGGTTCCCCTTAGCTTGTTGATGTACCATATGACTGTGGTACTGTCTATAACTACTTGAAGAGGTCTTAGGACTCAAAGATGGTTCAGAGAGTACAGTGTCTTGATTAGGGCAAGCATCCCCTTAATATTTATCTGCATGCATCTGTCGCTGATGTCCCACACCACCTGCACCTTTATCCCTCCTGAAACTGCTCCCCAATCAAAGTCTGAATCAGGGATTGAGAAGAGGAAATCTGAGTTGAAAAGATATCTGTTGTCTCCACTGAACTATTTGTCTTCTGACAAACCCCAGCACTGGCATTTGAAAAGACAAAAGGTATTGGTGCTGGGAAAAAAAAACAGATTTCAGATACAGCTGTATCTTTTTTATATGATGTCTTGCTTAGGGTATAATGAATATCATAGAAACCATGTGACCAAAAATCCTGCGGGGTTCCCTTTAAATGATTGAAGAATGAGCAGAAAACCTTAGAAATAGATCTAGGTAAAGATTTTTTTTGTTTGTTTGTGAAATAAAAGTTCTTTGAACTGAGGTGTCCAGTTGACATTCCAGGGACATAATCCTATGTGAAGACCTCAAGAAAGCCTTTTGAATGTTCTCTTGAAATTCCAGCTTGTGTAAGAGATCTTTCACCCAAAGGAGAGATTCCTATCACTTTGAAAAAGAATCTGCAAAGATATGCAAGTCATCTATATATCAGAAAATGTGGATACCTTGTAGCCTGCAATGAGCTGTAACTGGAGCTAGACACTTTGTGAACACACCTGGGGTAGTGAATTGTCCAAAGGGAAAGGCAGAGAACTGATGATGTAATCCAGACACGCAAAACCTTAAGAAACATCTGAAGTCTGGATGAACAGGGATGTGATGATAAGCATCTTTTAATTCTAGTGTTTCCAGGAAACCTGAAAGAGAAAGAAAAGGTATAAAGTTCTGAAGTGACATCTTTTTTTATTTGAGCACTATCACAAACAGGTTTAGGAAAGAAAGATCCCGAACTGCTATTTATAAATGTTCTTTCTTTCTTTGTCATTAGGAACATCCTTGAATAAAAACCCTTCTCAACCTGAGAAGGAGGAACTGGTTCCATCACTCCTTGGGACAGCATGTGATAAAGAACCAGTGGAAACAAAAATGTCTCATCTAGAGGATGAGGAATGAAACACTGGAAAGGAAGAATTTCCTTCCACTGCCATTATTAACCTTGAAGAATGATTTTCAGGAACCACTTGTCTGAAACTATCTGTTGTCAATAAGAAAAATGAAGATTGAGACTTTCTGGATGAAAAAAGGGGTTGCAGTGATAAGAGGTTCATAAGGTCTTTTGAACAGTCATTTAGATTTGTTGGACTGTCTTTGGCTTTTGGAGATTTGAGACTTTGGTTTTGGAGGATGAGGAATGACACCCTGAAAAGGAAGAATTTCCTTCCACTGCCATTAGTAACCTTGAAGAATGATTTTCAGGAAACACTTGTCTGAAACTGTTGCCAAAAAGACAAAAGGAGATTGAGACTTTCTGGATGAAAAAAAAAGTGGCCAGAGTGATAGAGATTTACAAGATCTCTTAAATAGTCATTCAGACTTGGATTGTCCCTGGCTTTTGGAGATTTGAGACTTCTGTTTTGGAACCTCCTTGCTATTCCTTCTTAAACATGTGTTTACCTGTATTTTGCTGAGATTGTTTATTCTGGTTTTTTTTTGCCAAAATTGAATGAGGTGATGTAAAATCCATTGAAAATTTTGAAAGAAGAGGGCTGAAAAATCCTAGAGATTCCCTGGATCAGCTTGTTCTTTTAACCATACTTTTTTGATCACTTCAGCAGAAGAGGGGCCAAACAGTAAATCTCTGTCTAAGGGAGAATTTCACTCATTTTTTTAACATCATCTGGGAAGCTCTGAGGATGCAGTCATTCAAAACTCTCAAAACAGAGCCAGTGGCCATAGCCTTGGAAGAAGTATCAACAGAGTCATACACACACTGTAAACAATGAGTAGTGACCTGGTCAATAGAAAAAAACTAAGTTGTTTAAAGCTGATTTTTCACCACAAGAAGAAACTGCAGATAAAACATTCCTCATTCTTTCACAATTTGTCATAGCAAACTTTAACATATGAGCCTGACAATTAAAAATTATGAAAATCAAAGTTGTATAAGTATATACTTTTTTCCCATATCTATCAATAATTATCCCATGCTTATCAGCAAGAGTAGTATTGTAATTAACTAAGCTCTTAGCAGCAGTGGGATCAACTAAAGTTATAGCTGCTGGGTCAGGTTTTGGAATAATGTATAAAACTTTAAAAGATCAAGGAACTTTATGCATCCTATCTGTCTTTTTAGTGGCAACTGGCTGACTATTAGGCAAATTGCAGGCAGTAAAACACACATCCTCTATAGTAGACAGAATAGTGGGAATAGGTGTAGGTTTGCAAAAAACATTCTGTAACAACTAATAGTATTTTCTGAGGGACTGAGAAACCTCAGTGTTCTCCCATTGAAAAAGCTGGGACATTCTAGTAATACTCTCAGAGAAAAGGAAACCCTCACAGGGAGAATTAGAAGCTGAGCTCTCCTCTCAGTCTGAATCAGACATTTGAGGAAAAAATATATATATATCCCTGTATCTTCCTGATCATATTCAGAATCTGTAATCTCTTCAGGAAAAGAAGAAACCTTCTTTCTTTTACCAGAAACTATTTTACAAGATGGATCGATACCCTAAATTAAACCCTGAGCCAGTCCCAGTAAACTACCCATGGCCAAAGAAAATTGAGGTGGAGTAGATGCATGCTTGGTTTTCTGAATCTTTTTGACAGGACAAAATTGGGCCAACTATGTCATTAATGACAGCAGGAGCTTCCCCAAGGATGGACACAGCATTCTGACACAACAGGGAAAACTTTTAAGCTTCTTCTCCCAGGACCAACAAGAGTGTCTGTGTCTTGCTCACTGAGGGATACCTCAATAACTGCAGAGGACATGGCAAACCCCCAGTCCATTATGGCTGTAGGTGCTACACTAGAGGGACCCATGGTAAAAGATGAGTTGCCTAAGCATACCTCTCGACTGTACAGATTTTCTCAGAATGTCCAGATTTTTGCCTCAAATATTTGGTCTATTCCTGATAAAATCTGTGTTTTTTCTAGCAAATCATATTGTATGTTGCCTAACATACAAAGCTATGTCAAACCCAGAGCTGTTGGACATGCTCCACTTAAAGAAATCCCAGTCCCTCCGAGCTACATGCTCTAGGGACCTAAACCTTGTCACCACAATAAGCAGAACATGCTGGAGGGATAGATTCCTGTCCCAGAGACTTCCCATACTCTGGAACAAACTACTTATCTATATCAAACAAAGATCCTCATTAGCACTCTTCAAGAAAAATCTTGATGATTGGATGGGAGATAGGAAATTCACCCCGGGGATCACTTCTGTGGCTCTGCTTGACAGAGGCACAGGAAAATAATTGTCTTGGGTGGCAAAAGCCAGGGTACCGTTTGTCTAGGTTTATATAGGCCCTAAGGCCAATAACCTAGTACCTACCTATGAACCTATGAACCTATGATTGCAGTCACTAAAAATGACCAAATAATGACATATATTTGAGCTTCAGACTTCATATCCTTCAGAAAATGCATGTTAACACAAATCATTGTATTCTAGCAGCTTTCTAAGTTTATAAGAGGAATATTTAAAATATGTCCCTAGTTTTGGGCCTCTGTCCCCAATTACTTTAAGATTTGTCCAGAGTTCTTTAGTTAAGAGGCTGAGAGTTATGGGTCTAAGGTAGAAAAAATGGCCACAATCCACCTGCAACTGAGGCAAATTCCTAGTCTGTTGTGGTGGCAAAGGCTGTTTGCTTATTTTTTTTTCTTTTTGTGGCTGGAAGAAGGACCGACCATAAGACCAGTAGTCTATTCCATGGTCAAGCCAAAAATGGCGATTCTTTCCTAGGGAAGGCAGGCAGCAATTGCCAGAAAACACTACCAGTCCCCAAATATAACATTTTTGACAGAAAAAAATAGTAAAACGCACTTTAAAATACTATTCCTGCCCTACAAAAGAAAAATAAACACAATTTCTTCACAGGAAAAATGTTTTCATTTCCTTCACACCACATTTAAACTGACAGAAAAAAATGAGTGTTCCATTTAAAAGTACATTACAATCTCAAGACAGTCCATTAAAACACACCACTCCTAGCTTAAAAAATGACTTTGCTGAAAATGAAAGTCATAAACCACCAACAAAATTAAGAAAATGGAAGTATTTTTTCCTAAAGGAAACTTATCTGTCCATCAAAGGAAAGCACAAGCTGACAGTTGATCATTAAAGCCTCAGAGGAGTTGTGACACCCCTGCACTGGTCCAGTAAGGAGCCTCAATCCTCACCACTAGCACCAGTGAGGGACATGCACATTGGGAGGATGACAAGTACACGCACAGTAAAGTACAATTTCCCTTAAGAGCACACAGGGATCACAGTCAGTTTGGGGCTGGTTTCTCCCTCTCTCTCTCTCCAGATTCCCAATAAGACTCCCCACTGACACAGCTATAGGGTTAAGATCTCAGCCAAGTGGTCAAGCCAAAACCTCCAGCACCCTCTCTGTCCAACCAGCGCTTTGTGTCCCTGCCAAAGCAGCTGACGCACACACACACACACACACACACACACACACACACACACACACACACACACACACACACACACACACACACACACTCACACACACACACACACACACACACACACACACACACACACTCACACACACACACACAGACTCTTTGAGGTTTGATTTATATAGAAACACACAAACACTCCTGGGGAAGGCTGACACAGGTTCACTGGCTATGCCCCCTTCTGCCCAAACTATAAAGTAGTACCAGCTGCCACCAACCACTCTTTATCAGCTACTATAAGGCCCTTCCCAAAGGGTGACCAATTCTACTGTGTAATGCTACTATTTTCCAAATGATCAAAACTTTTAAGACTATTTAGGAGTGGACTATGCAGTGTCACCAAATACATATGCAAGTACTCAGTTTAAATATTTATAAATAAACCAGACACAATTAAAAGGTTTAAATATATTTAATAATAAATAATAAAAGAACAAGACAATACTCAATAACTCAATACAGTGACAACAGAGTTCAGAATCACAGGAAATATTTCAAAACAACATTGCAGAACAGTCTCAAATAAATACAGAAAACATCTAAACGAATCTTTACTGTATTCCTATCTATATCTAAGAGATACTATGCCCTAAATAGCTTACTTACAGAGCAAGACAAGTGCTGATGAGAGGATGTTATAAGATCCAAAGAAATTTACAAAATGCACAGACTCATTCTCTGAGATAGTTCTTAAATTACTATCAAACATTTCTGTTAGGTTATCTCAGATTACACCATTCTTTGTCACCTCTTCTTTCAGTTCCCAGGCTAACCGAAACTTAACATTTAGCACCTCCGGGTCCAAAATACTTATATCTCAGAAATATGCCTGGAACTGGAAGTCGTAAAACAGTTAAATACTTTTACCTTTGAATCCTGTAATTATTTCTGTTTCCAGACAATAGGAAAACATTCTAGCTCTAGACATCCTGTCTCCTTGTATTAACTAACTTTATACCACAGTTGTAAACAACTTCAACTTATTTTCTTAGTGTTTTTCAAGTTAACTCTGTATGTTCCAACTTCTACCATGAAAACATACATTTGCACAGGAAATGCCAGTTGATACACATTTCTGCTCTTTTTTAGCAGGGTACTCTGTGGTTACATTCTTGAAGCTCAGTACATAACATACAGTTTAACACACACTTCTGCACCACTAGTTTAGTGCACACATAACATACAGTTCTATTACATTTGTAAGACAAGCCTATGGATCATATTAATATTCACAAATGACATAGAATTATTTACAAAATTCTAGATAAATGGGCTGGCAGCCTCACAGGAGTGTACTCTTCGATGGCAGTAAACCTCTGGGGACCTTTATGCCAAAGCATGTCATTTAATCTGCAAAGCTCAGTCTGCCTGACAGTTTGGGCATGTGGTAGATGCCCTGAAGCTTTGGAAGCTGGACGGCTGTTATATCCTTGGCAGGATATAACCCATAGAGCTAAGGCTACTACAGTAGTGATCAATATAATGAACATCTAAAATAATAACTTCTATCCTAATTTCATTATTTCTATGGTTTGTCTATATTATTAGATAGGTCTTCTGTCCAAATAAGTGCTAACCTAAAGTTTAGGAATAATACAATGCTTACTTACAATTAATGAGCTCTAGCATATTTGCATTTTTATTTGTTCTAAGACATTATTATATGTTATTGCAGTGTTGCAAGATAACAAGCTAGATTCTGGACTGTTTCCATACTGTATTAAAGGCATCAATATTAGTAAATGCGGTGAACAAATGAAATGAACCAGTCTTTCTGCCTCAAGAAGATAGGTTTTGTTGAAAACTGACAACCAAGCATGATGCATGATTACTATGATATGACTTCAAGTTCCCTTTTTGCATTATTGACTGGGCTTGATTCTTTGTATGAGTAAAAGAAACACATACTGTACCAAAATACTGTTTTTTAATGCTGAGGTATTCTGTATTTTACAGAGTTAAAGACATAAATATTAAAATGAATATTAAAATAAAATAGTACATGTCCTTCTTTATTATTTAATTTTTTTCTGGAAAAGTTGTCAGAATTTGTCCATATCACTGTCTAGTGTTGCATGTCTTTTTTTTTGGAATTGGTTAGACCGGATGACTTTTATGATACTGTACATGTTCTGTCACTGTAAATCTGTAGAATTCTGTATTGACGTTATATGATATACACCACTTTTTTTTTTGGAAATACAGTAATAAAGTTGACCTGCAGATGTTTAAAAGATATTCCAAAATGACTGAAATGATGTAACTGGATTTTAGCTACAAAATTATGCATAAACTGTATATCATCTTTATTGATCAATTTGTACATTTACCATGTCTTATCTGTATAGTAGACCTGAACAGTTCTAACCTAAGTGATCTATTTATTACTTGATTGATTATTATAAAATTATGATGTGATGGGGAAAAAAGAAGTTATGTACTCACCATAACGTTCCACCTGAGTAGGTAACTTAATTTGTCAGCAACCTGTGGGTATCTGATCTGATTTGGATCCGAGCCGGCAGCTTTCCTAGCCAAAGATCTGAGCTCCAAGCTCCTCCCCCTACCCATAATGCCCTGCCACCTCCCTCTAACCCTCAGATTGAGTTTGCCATAGTATCATAGAACATTACTATAACACAAGGAAAAACTACTTGAACGTTCCACCTGATGTCATCTGGAAAGTGACATATCATGATCCTTCAAGAACGAACTAAAGGTCCGGGGGATGGAGGGATGGTTGGTTGCTGACAAATGAAGTTACCTACTCAGATGAAACATTATGGTGAGTACATAACTTCTTTATCTGAAGTAGTTAACTTCATTTGATCAGCAACCTGTGGGACAGAGTCCCCAGCTACCAACAACTTGGGAGGTCCTCATAGAAGGATATTCCGGAGCACTGCAGAGCCAAAAGATGCGCATCCTCTGGATATTAGATCCAATTTATAATGTGTAATAAAAGTATGAGAGGAAGCCCAAGTAGCTGCTGAACAAATGTCATACAAAGAAACCCTCGACCAGAAGGCAGCAGAAGTAGCCACAGAACAGGTAGAGTGAGCTCGAACCCTAGGAGTTCAGGTCGACCAGAGCTTCTGTATGCGAGAAGGATGCATTGGGAAATCCATCTAGCTAAGGTTACTTTAGTCACTGGCTTACCCAGACTGGACTTAGCAAATGAAACAACGAGTTGATCTGATTTTTGAAATTCAGCTGTTCTGTTTAAGTAAAATCGCAATTGTCTATGTACATCCAGACAATGAAGTCTGTACTCTCCTTTGTTCTGATAATTAGGAAAGAAGACAGGTAGATTGATGGACTGGTTGATGTTGGCTTCGGAAGCCACTTTAGGCAGAAAGGAGGGATTAGTCCTGAGGGGAAACCCTGTCTTTATGAAAGATGATGTATGGAGGCTTACTGCAAAGAGCGTGAAGCTTCGATATCCTCCTAGCTGAGGTAATAGCAATCAGGAAGGCAGTTTTCCAAGATACATACTTTAAGTCGACTGAAGCTGCAGGCTCAAAGGTGGGGGCCAGTCAGAGCCTGAAGAACTAGGGTTAAATCCCATGGAGGAACTGCATCTTTAACAGGGGGTCTTAACAGGAAAGTTCCTTTCAGGAAGGTTTTGCAAATCTTAGAGGAAGCTAGGGGGCCAAAACTGTTTCCAACATGGAAGTCGGAAATAGATGCCAATTGAACTTTAACAGTAGAAGAACTAGCCCCTTGATGAAAAATATGGGCTAGAAAGTCGAGGACTGCTGGGATAGGAGCCGTAAAAGGATTCAAATTCCTATGCTCTGCCCAGATAGAGAAACGCTTCCATTTACTCTTGTAGATTCTCCTGGTAGAAGGCTTATGAGTGGCCATCAGGATGGCCTTAACTGAGGATGAGATACCAGGAGTCCTAGCCATTAATGGAACTGGATCAACCAAGCTGAGAGCTTGAGGTTGTCCAGGTCGGGGGTCTTCAATCCCAAAGGATGAGAAATCAGATCCAGAATGGGATCTAAGATCCAGGGAGGATGTAGTAGATGAGACCATAGCGGATAACTCTGCTCCCCAACCGACGAGCTTTCTGCAAGAATTTTGTCATCAACGGAAGAGGAGGATAAGCATAAAGAAGACCGGATGGCCAAGCATAAACCAGAGCATCTCTGGGGGCTTCCCCTGGTGGGGGAATTAGAGCGAAGAACTCGTTGCACTTTGTGTTCAAAGGCGAAGAAAACAGATCTCAGCAAGGTTGACCCCATCTGAGGAAGATCTGTTCCGCTACTAATGGGTTCAGAGACCACTCGTAAGTTGAAAGGATAGTTCGACTCAACCTGTCCGCTAGAATGTTTGGCCGACCCGATATGTGCGATGCTATGAGAAAGCGGTTGGTGGATATCGCCCATTCCCACACTCTCATGGCCTCTCAGCAAAGTGGGTAAGATCTGGCTCCCCCCTGACTGTTGATGTACCAGACTACTGACATGTTGTCTGTTTGAATTGCAATAGTCCCTGGAGGAAGAAGGGAATGGAGAGCCTGCAACGCTAGAAGCACTGCCCTCATCTCCAGGACAATGATATGCAAAGAGGTCTCTGTGTGAGTCCACGTGCCTTGGACGGATCTGCCCATGCAATGCCCCCCCCACCCAAGGAGAGATCCGTCCATGGTCACTGTGACTTGGGGTGAGGACATGGAGAAGGGGCACCCTTCCTGGAGGTCCCTGGAATGGAGCCACCAAAGCAGAGATTCCCTGCAAACCCTGCTGAGGGGAATAGGTGTAGACAGGGGATGACGTAGGATGGACCACTGGACCTGTAAGGTCCATTGGAGGATTCTCATATTCAGACGTGCGATCGGTGACAGATTGATGGCCGCTGCCATGGACCCCAGGGCCCTCAGGACTAATTCTACTGGAGGGGCTGATGATTGTAGAAGAGCCAAAACGTGAAGGTTTAGGTTGCGGAGTCTGTCTGCCGTCAGAAAGACTTTGGATTGTATAGAGTCTATCCTGGCCCCTATGAAATCCAAGATCTGAGTAGGCTGACGGGAGGATTTCTTGTGGTTGATCGTGATCCCTAGATGGTGGGCTAGATGTAAGAAGTAGTCCCTGCCTGAACATAGTAGATGCTTGGTGGGGGTGGTTAGGAGCCAGTCGTCCAGGTAAGGAAAGACCTGTATTCCCTGAAGCCTCAGGTGGGCCCCTACAACTGCCATGACCTTGGTGAACACCCTGGGGGCTGTGGTTAGACCGAAGGGTAGGACCCTGAACTGATAATGGCTGGCTCTCAGCCGAAAGCGGAGAAACCTCATGGATCGCCTGTCCATTAGAATGTGGTAGTACGCATCCTTGAGGTCTATCAAGCACATCCAGTCATTCTCCTGTAAAAGTGGGAGAATGGATTGAATAGTGGCCATCCGGAACTTATCTTTGGAGACTGACAGGTTCAGTGTGGACAGGTCGAGAATCGGCCGTAAGTCCCCTGTCTTTTTTTGACACCAAAAAGAACCTGGAGTAAAAGCCTGATCCGGATTGCCCAAGGGCGATGTGCTGGATGGCTCTTTTTCTTAGCAGCTCTCTTATTTCCAAGGCTGCTACCTCCCTCTGATTGGGTGGGACATCGGGGAGGCTCTCCGACCGATGTTAGGAATGGAATTGAATAGCCTTTGGATATGATTCAGAGCACCCAGCGATCTGTCGTAATGGACTCCCAATGTGCTAGGTGCTCCGAAAAGTGCCCCCCGACTGCCTCCAGAGAGGAGCAGTCAGGCAACCACTCAGGGTTGCTGCGTGGGTCAATTGGAAAAGGGTTCCCTCAACCCAAAATTCCTCGGCCCCCATCTGCCTCTGGGCCGGCATCCACCCTGTCCTCCTCTGCCTCTAAAGGATGAAGGATCCGGAACGAAATGGGATTGTTGAGCTTTCCGGAACCACATCTTCTTTTGTCCTCTTTGGTTCCTGGAGAAGGACCTCTGAGGAGCCGAGAAGCGGATCCCAACTGCAGACAATGTCTTCCCATCTTTCTCATTCTGGAGAAGCATATCACGGACGGTTTTGCCGAAAAGCGTAGAACCGTCAAAAGGGGCATTCGCAAAGGATGCCTTGAAGGGTTCCGCAAAGTCGCAGAGACAGAGCCAGGCCTGTCGATGTAAGACAATGCCTGTTTCACTAGCTCTAGCTGCTCCCTTCTTGGCATGGGAGAGAAGCCGCATAGATGTGTTAATAATCGACTTAAGAGTGGCCATTCAAGCCAAGAAGGTCCGCTTGTCCTCGGCTGACATGGACTCTGGGGGTGATCCAGCGTACTCTTTGATTAGGTCCCGCTGGAGCCAAATTACATGTGCCATATAGTTCAGTGACCTTACAGAGAAGGTCGCTGAAGTGAGCATCCACTTTCCAAGGCGGTCCATCGTCCGATACTCCTTGTCTGGAGGATGTACCGAGGAACTCTCGTGTGCTAATTCCTTTATAGTGGCCGCCACCAACATGGCATCCACTGGGGCACCCTTGCTCCAAACTGTCCTGTCCATGGGATAGCTGAGGATCCTGTCCAGTCTCTTGGGTATTGGCTCAACAGTGTCTGGCTCCTTCCATGCCCTGGTAGTTATGAGGTCCACCAGGGGATCGGCAGGAGGGGACACCCAAGAGGTAGATGGGTATTGGCTCAACAGTGTCTGGCTCCTTCCATGCCCTGGTAGTTATGAGGTCCACCAGGGGATCGGCAGGAGGGGACACCCAAGAGGTAGATGGGCCTGCGTCAAACGCCTCCAGAAACACAGACTTATCCGAGGAAGGTATTTGGGCTGACCACCCCCCTCTAATGCACAACATTTCTATAATGTCTCCACAGGAGACATCTTCGGGGGTGACCTTGGGGAACCTTCCCCTTCCTCTAAGTCCGTGTCTTCTATGAGGGACTCAGGTGAGTCCAAGTGCCTCCTCTTGCACTTTCGTTTGTGAGGGACCTCCTTGAGGGGGCTGTCCGAAGCGGGCTCACCAACAATGTCCTGTTCCTCTACAGGAACCATCTGGGATGTAGGCGCAGGCTGTCCCTGGGGCCGGATGATGGAAGACAGGCCTGTCTGAGAGGGAATGGCAGGTGGAGCCGTAGCAAGAGCCTGGGGCTTCGAATCGCTCGAAAGGACCCTCTCCATGACGTCAAATGCCGAGGGTGAACTGCTCTCCCTAGGATACGAAAGCAGTCACCTCAGATCCGGCGTTTGGATCGGAGCCGGAGATGACCCGATCGTATCCAAAAGAGTAGTGCACTCTGACCTCAACAGAGCTGAAGGCCCACTGACCCCTCCGGATCCTGCGCTCAATTCACGGCCCTGAGAGCTTGGATCTGAAAAAGGATCCGACAGACTTGAGGGTACAGTTGGCGCCGAAGTAGGAAACACTGCCGGCGCCGACATTACCCCGGCTCCGAAGCTAGTCAGATCCAACAGCTCTGAACCCCAATAGTGGGTCGGAGAAGGAGCAATGGGGGTGAAAAAAGGGGTCAAGCTCCCCACCTGAGGGGGGGGCAAGAGCACTCCCATCTGCAGCTGGGCCTGAAGAAATCGACGCATCATCCGATCCATGTCTGCGTCGGATAGACTCCTGGTTGACCTGGATGAAGCCGCCGAGGCTGGCCAGGAAGGCCGCCTAGACGACCTTGAAGGTGACCGGGTCTCCTCCTCTGGCACTGGGGAGAAACGTGGAGAATGAAGCCAGGAGGGGGAAGACCCGGAGACCTTAAGGGGAGAGGCAAGCCGCTTAGACGGCGGGCCGATGGAGCTGACTCGGCCCGCCTCTTGTGGCTACGGTGCCTATGTTTCTCCCGCTCCTTTCCTTCCTATCTTTCTTTCTGCTGTCCCTTTCCTCCTGGACCAAAGAGGGAGGCTGAGTCCTGGCCAGGGGATCGGGGGGCGGTAGGTGGAGCAGCCGCGGCTGGTACCACAGAGGGGGAGGAGGACGAAGTGGAATCAGGGGGCAAAAGGCCCGCAAGGATTAGCTTCATCTTCCTATCCCTCAAAGCCCTGGGGTTGAAGGCTGCACAAATAGTGCAGCCTGAAGAAAGATGGTCAACACCCAGGCAAATAACGCACCGAGTGTGGCCATCCGTGGGGACAGCTTATGGCCACACTCAGAGCATTTAGAAAACATAGCTTTTGGGCCTTCAGACATTTTTAAGAAAGGAAAGAACAGGCCCACATGCACACACCTTCACACACAGATGGAGGGGGAGGGGGAATTAACTTTTAACTAGATTAAGAAACTTTAAACTACCCAAAAAGTACTAAGGGAGAGAAGGGAACCACACATACAAAGTTCAGAAAATTTTTTGACAGACGAAAAGTGTAAAAAAACTTTAAACTCACAACACCCACACTAGGAGTTTGTTCTAAGATGCTTAAAGAAGCCGCGGCACACGAGATCTGGGGGTTAGAGGGAGGTGGCAGGGCGTTATGGGTAGGGGAGGAGCTTGGAGCTCAGATCTTTGGCTAGGAAAGCTGTCAGCTCGGATCAGAATCGGATCCAATACCCACAGGTTGCTGATCAAATAAAGTTAACTACTTCAGATATATAGTTAATGTAATATATACGTAAGTAAGATCTGTCTTGTTGCCAAGTAATGAAATAAGTACAATCTGTCTGTATCTTTAATTCAGCTAAAAGTCAGTAAGTTAAACTCTTGGTAAAGATGTGCAAATTGTTATGATATGTTATACATTGCAGTGAAGACTAGTGCTTAGAAGTCTGTGTGATTTAACAGTCTGTACCACAGACAGTATTAGTTTGTTATAGACGGTAATGATGTCAGAGTAGGAGCAGGTATGGCATGATCAGGGAATGTAAATGTTTCAGAAGCAGGTGCACATTAGCATCAGAATAAGGAGAATGATGTCAGCATGATAAAAATTAGCACATGATCAGCACTAGTAGAAAGCTACGTTCTCTCTTAAAAACATCCAAGGCCAACTTTGAGAGAAAAATCGCTATGGACACTAAAGATAACCGCAAGGCCTTCTTCAGCTATGTTAGAAACCTGGGCGGAAACCCTCAGATATGTTCAGAGTTAGTTCACAATAACAAAAAATACACTGAACCCACAGATATTGCCAACATTCTGGCAGACAGGTTCAGTGCAAATTTCTCCCCTCCCTCACCCCCAAAAGAAGAAATACTTATCCCAGCTGAATGTGACCTCCCTGTCATCTCAGATGTCCAGGTGAGAACTGCCCTCAGCAAAGCTAAAAACACAGCATCAATGGGACCTGATGGTATCCCGGGTTGCGTGCTACGTGAACTCCAAGAGGAGCTAAACCCGCATGTAAAAATGCTATTTAACCTTAGCCTTACTACAGGATATGTACCTGAACACTGGCGTACAGCAACAGTAGTCCCACTCCACAAAGGAGGCACCTCTACAGACCCTGGTAACAACCACCCCATGAGCTTAACCAGCCTGGTCTGCAAAGCTATGGAAAGAATCATTATGGAACTCATAAACAGAGACATTGGGGACTTACAGACACTTGATCCCACCCAGTTCAGCTTTGTAAAGGGCAGATCCTGCCTTTTGAACCTGGATGACTTTTTCGAAACAGTCACTAGAGCCATTGATGAGGGTAAAGCAGTCCATACAGCCTACCTGGACTTGGCTAAAGCTTTCGACACAATACCCCACTCTGGCATCATAGACAAGCTCAACAGCTTAAATGAAAATCCATATGTCACAAGATGGGTGGCAAACTGGCTAAAGGATAGAACCCATAAAGTCAAAATCACTGGAGCCATGTCAGACTCAAAGCCAGTCACAAGTGGTGTCCCACAGTGCTCTGTCCTGGGACCCCTCTTGTTCGGCATTTATTTCTCAGATGTGAAAGCAAACATGGGAGGGTTGTGGCTGACAAAGTTCGCAGATGACTGCAAACTAGGCGCCATAGTCGATACACCAGCTGACACGTACATCCTACAGAAAGACCTCACTGAAACGGACAACTGGTGCCGGAGTCATGGCCTTAAACTAAATGCCAAAAAATGTATAGTCATCCCCTTTGGGAAAAACAAAGTACCCACAAATTATCACATAGACAGTAACCCACTGAATACGGAAAAAGTAATCAGAGACCTGGGGACCCAAGTCGATAGTGACCTCTCATTTGACACCCATGTTGCCAAAGTGGTTAGAAAGACTTTCTACCTTGCCCACCTTATCATGAAGGGCACATCCAGATCAAAGGAGGTCATTGTACCCCTATACTCCTCCCTCATCAGGCCCATGATTGAGTACAATGCCCTATTTGGTATGTACCTCACCCGGCACTTGCAACAGCTAGAGAGACCCCAAAAGTACCTCACCAAGAGGATCAAGGGTCTCCAACATATGTCATATGCTGCCAGACTAAAGAAACTCCAGCTCTATTCAGTAGCATACCACCTGCTCAGAGGTGATCTGTGCCTGACGTACAATGCCATGTCCAATCAGGAATTGATGGACATGCTCCACCTCAAAAAATCCAAATCCATCAGAACCACGAGAGCTAAAGATTTAAACTTCAGCACAAATATGAATAGGACATGCTGGAGGGACAGATTCATAACTCAGAGGCTTCCCATACTCTGGAACAGAATCCCAGTTCATGTTAGGCAGAGCCCCTCACTGACTCTCTTCAAGAGAAATCTTGACGAGTGGATGGGAGATCGTAGGTTTACCCCAGGGGTCATCTCTGTGTCACTACTAGACAGAGGCACAGTAAACTAATTCTATTATGTAAGGGGGTCTTCACTGTGTCACTACTAGACAGAGGCACGTATTCTAAATCTATACTGTACACTTTTGTACCATTACATGGGGTGGCAAAAGCCACATCACTATGGCTAGGCTTATAAATGCCCCAGGGCAGATAGCCTAGTACCAAACTATGAAACTATGAAACTATGTAATGACAATATAAACTTTTTAATATGATGGACTGAGGCAAATGTTGCTGTTAGTCCTCTTCATTATCTTTCTATTTTTAAACAAATGTATTTATAACTGACTGCTTCTACTTATTAATTTGTACATTTCATTTGTGATGATGTAATAGATATTTTACAGTTATTAATGAAGTAGAAAGACTGTCACTGTGAATGACCAGCAGATGTGCCACAGAAGAGCAAATAAAAAATACTAATAATCTTATATGTGAAACTTTTAATCAGTTGGCTTCTAGCCACCTAATTCAGTGAGCAGTTCAACCTAGTTTCCTACTAATGCTTCTTCAGGGATATACAAATAAAACTTCATCTTCCCTAAAGATTTTTTTAAAGTTCCCACTGACCCCCCCCCCCCCCCCATCTCTGCAAAGCATTAAACTGTCTTCTCTGCTTCCATACTTTACCATCCTCAAAACTCTCCATGACTCCTTACTGGGTACACCAGACATAACTCATTACTTGATGAGCCCCCTGACTCCTCAGAAAGCCGACCTCAATAGTACTCATTGTTAAGTCCCAGTCAAAAAGGGATTCAATGGTGAATGATGAGCATGGATCCTGGGTGCTATCATGCTTGTGGTAACCAATCAAAGTCCTAGCTGTAGAAATAACGTATGCAATGACATCCTAGTATCATTGCAACCCTATCATGTATGCTTGAGATGTCCTTCAAGACTCCCAGTCTCTGCATTTGGTCAGTTATATAGATAGTCAACAAATGTGCGAGATTGACAATCCCTGGCTAGGGGAATATCTTCTTTCTGTAGGGATTGTGCAATCTTAGAGGTAGTATAGTGAGTATAGTGGTTACACAGGCATAGAATTTCTCCCTTGGCTTCCCCCAAAGATAGGAGAACTGGTTCTCAGCTGCTTCATCCTATCACCCCTTTGATGAATTCTACTGACAACATTAATTTGTTCCCAAACTTGGGTCACCACTAATACAAATGGATGCTCTAACTCTGAGCAACTGGGTTGCCAACATCTCCCCTAAATGTTTTGGGTAATTAAAGTCTTTACCTCTTTTATTGTGGTGGAGTAGAATGGTGGTTCAGGGGTAAGATTTCTTCCTCACAGCACTGTGATCTGGGAGTTCACTCCTCACTTCTTGTCACCTCGTATATATATAGATATATAGATATAGATAGATTAGATAGATGCATAGATAGATAGATATTTATATATAGCTTTATATGTATATATGTGTGTGTGTGTGTGTATACATATATATATATATATATATATATATATATATATATATATATATATATATATATATATATATATAGATAGATATATATAGACATGTATGTATGGGTTCCATTACTTTGGCTGACAGGGAGTTCAGTCGACATCTGTTTAACTGACTGCATTTGGTCAGTTATATAGATAGTCAACAAATGTGCAAGACTGACAATCCCTGGGTAGGAGAATATTCTCTTTCCATGGGGATTGTGCGATCTTGGAGGTATTATATATAATTAGCCTGGCGATGGGGGCAGACCAGCCCCCCCACATGGAGTGATGTAGAGAGCTTACCCTCCTGCAATAAACAATGTTTTAAAGTTGCATGTTCTGTGGTTTTTCCTTGGTGCATCTGTACTGTGTAGTCGAAGTTCAGTTAGACATAGAGTGGTTTACCTTCAAGATGTTGATGTAAGTTTTACTTGACCAACTGAAGGTAAATCATATCTATCTATCTATATATCTATATATATATATATATATATATATATATATGTGTGTGTGTGTGTGTGTGTGTGTGTGTGTGTGTGCGCGCGCATGTATATGTGTTTGTATAGTAATATTGTGCATTTAGAGAACAGATTTGGGCACGAATAGCAAAGTCTTGTGGATCTGATGCAAATTTAATCCAGTCCAGATTCACATTGATCTGAAAAGACTATAAAAATTACTGGAATCTGTACTGATGTTCATTAATATCAAATACAGGCATTTAGTCTATTCTTAAAGCAATAAACACTAGTTCTGTGCCTGGACCATATGGTCATAATGTATTCTTGTAGCAGGTATATAGGAAAAACATGACATGCTTGTTTCTTGCATTAAAAAGTACAACAAAGTATGTTGGAAGCTTACAATGAATAGCTAACACTCAAAAAGTAAGTTAATGTAAGGATAGACTGCAGACTCAAAAAGACCCTGAGTCAATTTGTTCAGAATGAAATTAAGATCCCGGGGAGGAGGAGCAGCCTTCCTGGGAGGTCTAGTATTAAGCACGCCTTTAAGAAATTGCTTAGCTTCAAATCTAGAAGCTAATGGAGGAGTTAAAGGCAGACAAGCAGAAAGAGCTGACAAGTGGGCCTTAATAGAAGAATAGGCCAAACCAGCATTGAGTAATTCACAGGAATAAGAGACAACCAAAGGAACATCTACAGTAAGTGGGACCAGGTCACGAGAAAGACACAAAATAGAAAACCTCTTCCATTTAGATAAGTAGAATTTCCTAGTAGTTGGTTCCTGGCTTCCTGCAGGATGTCTTCAGAAAAAAAAGTGTCTATGAGGAATCAAAACCCTATCACCCATCGTGTCACTTAAAGAGTGGACAGGTGAGGATGGATGAGACATTCCTTGTACTGTGTGAGTAGATCCACCCTATGAGGTAACTTGTGATGATTGCCCTTGGCTACATGCAGAAGTAGAAGGAACCAGTGCTGTCACGGCCAAAAGGGAGTCACCAACAAGATTTTGGGAGCATCCTGTTGAATCTTGAACAGGACTCTCGAATGAGAGGAGGGGGGGGGGGTATTCACAAAGAAACATCCCCGTCCAAGAAAATGAGGGCATCTACCTTCCATAGCAGAGAACCTGTGACTCTACCTAGCTATCTGAGTTTTTCAATTAATCTTGATAAAGCTGCAGAAAGTTAATAAAAAGACAAACTCCTTCACTGAAGGCAAAGGAAAGTAAAATGAAGAAATAGATCAGACCTTAATAGAACTCCTAGATGTGCTCTTAGTATTACATCAAGGGAACACTTTTTTTAAAGAATAGGCTGTCAATTGTTGAATGTGAACTGGAACAATCAATGGAAAGGAAGAATAATATGGAGGATAGACTGAGCCCAACAACATCTAACTAGGTGATTTGCAATGCCAAAAGACTCCAATTAACTAGAGCTGGTTGACAGCATGCAGAGCCAAAGCCCATGATCTTGTACCAATAAACCCTGGCTCATTTTGATGAGGATAGAAACATAAACAATCAAAGAGTAGAGCCTTACTAGGGCCTGAAACCCTGGAGTAACTTCCAATGTTAGTGAAAAACAGAACATCTATAGAAAATGACCTTTTAGCAGCAGCAATGCTAAGACCAAAATACTTCCTGGCAATTAAGATATGTGGACAGTAACAGATCATATTTAAAATAATTTATTCAACCTATTTCCAGTTTCATCTTCCATGAAATACTATCACTTGCTTGGATCAACAGAAAGAAATACAATTCCTAAATAATGAAGCTTTCATTACTTGAAAATGAGGTGATGGGGATCAGCCTTCTGAAGAAAGAGGGAGAGCCCAATTAGATAATGATAGTCCATCAGTGGATAAGTCATTAACATGAAGAGTGGCCGTTAAGCACAAGCTGGTTCAACGAGCAAGGACTGAATAACTGATTTTGGTGAAGCTAGTCAAGTTAACATATAGAAAACATAAAAGTATATGATACAGTACAAAACTTAAAATAACAGACATTATAGTATCAGTGACAGCAATAGTGTGAAAAAATTACTTGCAAGCATATTTTTTATGTTGTAGATTAAACACAAGGTTCAATAACCAAGCCAAACTAAGATTGCAAAATGTATATATTTATTTGTTTATCTGTGTCCTTATTTGTTTATTTATTGCTTTTGTTTACTAGTAATGAATGTCAGTGGTGCACAGGAGAAACAAATCTCTAAAACATTAGTATAACAATACTGCTTAGAAGCTGAGTTAAGTACAAACTGTCTAATGTTGTAGCTCAGGTTTAACAGAACAATTAAATAAGGTTCAGTGAGACTTAAAAGTGTAGTGAGGAACTAAGAGCTATAGCAGATGAGATTCAAGGAACTATAGTAGTTAAAATATTCAGCATCCTTTCTTCTTTACAAATGGGCAGAAGCCTAATGTTTTAGATTCCTGTGTGTGAGTATAGCACAGCAGTTCTTAGCATGAGAACATGCTGATAGCAGCAAGTAAATGCTGCAGCTAAGAAAACTTCAGCACTGGTAGTCATTTATAAAATACTGTACTTGAGAACAGTTGATACAGTAGTAAGTTAGTGAAAATGCTTTCTATATACACATCAATATGCTGACTGATTGCCATAGCATTAAACTAACAGACAAATATGATCAGTTAATACCTGTTGGCATTATGGATCGTAGGATTGCTAGAAATGAGCCATGTGATGCAAAATAAGTATAATGCACAATGGAAAATGGTGATGAGTATAGCAACTAGTGGCTTCAGAAAATACATCAAATTCCTGGGGCACCCATACTTCAAATCAGTAGGAGAAAAAACTTGTCTATAATGAAAGCTACAGTTTAGCTGCTACTTTGCAATAGTGTGAGCAGTTATTGCTCGTTTGCTGTTTTGCTGAGATCCAACAAATCATTATAGGTGCACATATAAAATTGTATATGATATGCATAGTCATTTCAAGTTCTGTTAAGTAATTACATTTGATCTTAGTCTGGGTGCTATAGATAAGTTTAGGGAAATCAGAAAAGGCTCACAAAAATAATAAATTGGACAAGAGGGAATAGAAATACGAGAATTAAAAAAACAGATTGGGGAAGATTTAAACAGAAAGGATAGGTTGGATGCCATGGAGATTATCAAGTGTAAGACTGTAATAAACCCAAGATGAAAAATTGTAATTAAGGTATTAGATCTACTAAGAAGACAAAAGGTATTCTGATATATAAAAGTGACTAGGATTGACATGTGTTTACTGCTGGAGATGCAGCTGGATATGAATGGGCATCAGATGTTATGAAATAAGACATTCTTTCATCAGCAAAAAAAGGAAGAAGATGATTTGCAGTCTTAATGTCAGCATATTGCCAATTTTTGTTCAGACCTATTTGATAGATGTACCAGGAAGATGTATATGAAAAAGTGGGCATATCGAGGTATAAAATGAGGATTTGTGCCACTTACCTACCCCTAGACTTTATAGCAGCAGAGTCTGGGGAAGTATTAGTTACAGATATTACTTTTTCATAAGTGAATTTTTATTTGTGCCAAAGGCTGAATGAAAAAAGTAATAAAGTCTTAGCTTTTAATAATACCAGGCAATGCACTATCATTGTTTGAATTGTAAAATGTGATTCCTATGAAAGAAGAAAAACAATGGAGATTTCCTGAAAACTGCTTGAAACAAAACATTCACAACTTCAATTTTGAGACAATAACACATGAAAATAGATGGCAATGGAAAAGATTTATGAAAAACTGGGGTTAGATGAAAAGCAGAGCAACAGATAAGATAAAACATTAGAAAGGAAAGCAATGGTTAGTTAATAAAACTACAGTATCTTATATGTGAAAGATCCAGGATAACTAGAACCTCAGAAGAATAAGAGAAGGTATGTTGATGAACAAGAATTAGTTACAAATAAAGATAAACAGTCAGGATTTAAATGGCAGGTCTTAAAATGATTCTTCTTTCAAAGACTCCCATTCATAACTTTTTTTAGATGAAGTCAACTTAAAACCAAACATGTAATAGACCATCTAATATATACACTCAAAAGAAAAAGTGTTTAAACTAGAGGATATATATTGGAGGAGTTTAAAACATGTTTTCTACCTTGTATAAAGCTGAGGAAAATAACTTGCAAGGAGACAAAGGGATGGATGAATATTTAACAAAGTTAAATCTTCTTAAGTTTAAGTTTTGAACTGGAAGAAGATGTGACAAAACCCATCTCTATAAGTGAAATAAATGAAGTAATGATTAAACTATGGCAGGGAAAGACTCCAGAGGCAGATGTGTTACTAAATGAGCTTTGCAAAAGGGCTGGTATAAAGTTATATGACTACCTGGGTCTTATAATTAATGGAATATTAATAAAAGGGTAGACACCTTACTCTTGGAAATAGGCCATTGTGACAACAATATTCAAAGAAGCGAAGAAAAAAGATAATCCCTTGTCAAAATGACTAGTTTCAGTCTCAGGCCAAGATTATAACAACTTTATCATTTTAATAGTGGACATGTTTGGGAAAGTAATCCTTTAACTATTAAACCTATATCAGCAGTTACTTCGGTGACATACAGGGATAAAGCCGTTACTATGACAAAGGAGACCTAGATCTGATTAGAGGTTTGACTGTCTAATAATGTGACAGAAGAGGATGGGTGTGACTTTCCTAGGTGGAATTGTGCTTGGCCTAGTGTATGACTTTCAGCAGAGGTTGGCAATCATAACAGGTTGGGCTGGTAGTCAGAGGACATGGGGAAGTGGATCATCCTACATCTGTGGTCAGCCATAAGCTCATGATACCTTTCATTGCTGCCCAGCCTATGTATATCTATGATATATATATATATATATATATATATATATATATATATATATATATATATATATATATATATATATGTCAGTGCAAGGGGTGGGATTAGGTCATATAAAATTTCCAGAGGTTGCACAATAATGGGCTTGCTTGGCCTACCCGATTCACAGTATGCTAGTAGATGCCACTCCTTTGAACCCTGGAATGATGCTAGGAGATAATTCCATGTATAAGTGCATTCTCCTGAAAGCAGACCTATCCTAGGCACACCAGGCCATCTACAAGGAGATGTTGAGCTGTGGTTGAGGATTATCTGGTGTAAGCCTTGGGACCCAAGGTTGACAGGGGTAGTTCAAAAATACTGCAAAAAAAATGCAAAAAAAAAAACCTTTTAAACCTTGATCAAACATGATTTGTAAAAGGTAAACAGACCTTTTTCAATATAATGAGGAATGTATTAATTGCATCACAAGAATGTCACTCTATTATGTCTAGATTCCAAAAATGCATTTGATAGGGTAGAAGTGAGGTACTTAAGGCAAGTTTTAAGAAGGTGTAATCTATGAAATAAATGTGTAAAATTAATGGTTTCAATCTACAGTGTCAAAACTGCAAAGATAAAAACAAATGTATGATAATCCCAATCATTTGAAACAGCAAGAGGTATAAGACAGGGATGTACCAGTTCACCATTATTATTTGCAGTATATTTAGTGCCTTTGGCAAAGCCATAAGGACCTCAGAAGTTAAGGAATAGAGGGAAGAAGAAACATATCATAAAATTAATGCTTACATAAATATTTTAATATTAATGGAAGACCCACATATAGACCTGGAAAAGCTATTCGAAATTATCTAAACAGCTGGAAAAATTCTCAGGCTATAAAGTAAACATAGACAAAAACACAACTATTATGATAAATGAAAATTTGAGTCCTAATCTGGGCAGTAAATATAAGAAGCATTTCAAATATTTATGAGTCTGGATATTGCTGATGTTGGAACATTCAGCACTGCAAACATATAATCATTACTTGGTAACAATGAAAACAGACTTTAGGGTTTGAAAGATTTATAATATGAATAAGATCAAAAAGTCAAGGTAATGGCATTGTTTATGCTACTTTGTTGCTTTTTTGCAAAAGCCTCCACTGAAGTATTTAAAGGTGTTTAAAAATCTAATAGTGAATTTTATTCAGGAGGGCAAAGGGCAATGATTGTTTGGGATAGATTAGTCAGGGGAAATAATTGTGGTAGACTGGGATTTCATGATCAACAAAAATATTTTGAAGAGACTGAAATAAATTTTACTACTACAAATATAATTCTACAAAGCAAAATGGATGTTGATGGCTGTCTTCTTATTAGGGTTTACACAGGCTGACAGTCACACAATGCTGCTGAGAACACCTGAATAATCCTTGTGAATAGCAACATAATTGTATATACAATGAATACTCCTAGGCTGCAAGTGAATCTGAACTTGTTACATATTTGTGTATATAACAGCATTACGGTATGTGGATGAAACAAGGGGTATGTGCCCATGTAATCAGTATAATGTAATATTGCTGTATGTCACATAACATTTCATGATAGCAAGTATATATATGCACACCTTTGGCATTCTGCAATTGACACTGTAATGGTTGAATGAGAACTGTGTAGAATGTTGATATACCCCAATACAAGAACACATGCCTTACTAAGGCAACTATATGTAGGATCATTCCATGTCAGGTAAGTAAATACTGTGGGAAGAAATAGCCAGGGAATTGTTATGGCTAGGCTTGTATAGGACCTAGGGCTGGTAGCCTAGTAACAACCTATGAACCTATGAACAGTCCTCAGGAGGTATATTACTACAGCTGTTGTGGAGGAACATGTAATTAAATGGCAGCAGTGGCCATTAACACATTACCTCAAAACACAGACTGGAATACACAGTTGTAGGGCTACCGTATATCCACACCTCAACATAGCACATGTGAATGACAGCAACATTGACATGTGCAATGTTCATAGTGTCATAGGATATTACTAGGCTAATGGCCAGCATCACATAAAATCTTAGCTGTTATCATACCATTTAAACCAAATTAGCTATATTTATATGATGGAAGATAGCATGGGTACATGCATATGTGTGTATGTGTTTCATTGTATTACATACTGCCTCTGTCTATATGTGACACATGTGCCACCCCATGACAGAATTAGCAATCATGCATCCAGTAGTCTGGAGATGCCTTACAGAGGGTCATGGTAGAGTGTATGTATCTTTGAGATGATGATGTTCTCCAGAGTTCTGCAGAAAGGATTTTATGTGGACAGAGGAAAAAAGGGGATGCTGGATTCATGCGGCTATGTTAAAGATTCCCCAGAGTGGGATTCAAATGAAAAGAGATTCAAAAGATCATATAATGACTGCAATATAATAAAAAACACACACACACACAGCAGTTGACTGAGATCAGACTTGAACATTCAACCTGTGTAACTATAAAAGCTGGATTCCATACAATCTAAGACTAGTATGACCACAGCTGTCAGACTTCAATGCTGTCTCAGTGCACTTTCTAGAGGATGACAGGATCATTGTCACACACACACACACACACACACACACACACACACACACACACACACACACACACACACACACACACACACACACATGCAAGTTCTTTGTTGTGAGATTAGAAACCCTACCTATCTAGCTACAGGGGATAATAAATACAGTAGTTAATGCTCATGCCAGCACAGACATCTGAGTGTAATACTAACAGAGTACACTTTATAGGGGATCACATTATTATTGTATGTAGAGACAAAGCTGTTTGGAGGAAGTGACTGACATAGCTTTGGACTCACATGCAGTTTTAAGATTGTTTCCAGACTGATAGTCAAATGAACACACACACACACACACACACACACACACACACACACACACACACACACACACACACTCACACATACACACACATGCACTCACATTGAATGCTGTGAGATTAGACCACCTATCTATCTAGTAACACAAGCTAGCAATCACAGTACTTAATCCTAGCTCCACAGCACAAGTATGACTTTCATATTCTCAGAGTCACTTTATAGCAGATGACAGCATTGGTGTATGGTGAGAAGAAGATGCTGGTAGGAGTGTCGCACAAAGCTGTGTAATCACATGCTGCTCTACAATTGTCTACTGACTGCAGTGGCGGCTCATGCCATTGGACTGCAGGGCTGCAGCCCCCCCCCCCAGCTGTGAAGAAAGAAAAAGAAAGAACGACATTTTAAAAAATAAAATTAGTAACTAATATTATACTATACTGGCTGGCTGCTTAGCTGCGGGTCTGACTAACTCGTTGTTAAAGTCACAGAACTTGAATTGCGTATGCTCAGCGAGTTCTGGGTTTAAAAAAAACACAGTAAAGTGGAAGGGGATTGGACTGCCATGTCCGCAGTCACATATGTTACATGGATGGATGGATGGATGGATGGATGGATGGATGGATGGATGGCTACTAACTGGTTCTTGCTCTCTTACTGTGCTTTGCATGCTGGGAAAAAGAAAGTGAGAAACAGTCAGCAGCAAGCTGGAGTTCATTCAATGGCTTGTAAGAGCAGCTAGTGCAGTACTAATCTATGAAACTATGAGAAGGCTTCCCTAAAGGAAGCTGAAACTCATAGACCTCAGACCTCAATCCAGCATGATGCCAGTTGAGGAAATGTTATTGTATTCCTTTTCCTCAGATTCCACAGTATCATTGTTGTCCAAAGAGCCTCTTTAAAAGTAACAGGCACTGCATTCTATTTAGTCATGGGTAAACATATACACCCACTATGTACTGTGTTCACCAAATATGCATTATTAAAAGTTTGTGATTATTTAAAACTATTCTAAAGAACAAAGCAAATGTGTTATTTAAACTTGGACCTCTGTTTACATTTTTCTTGACTGTATGAGAACAGAGTTTGAGATCTGGACAGAATCTTCTAGATTATTGCTTTACAATTTCAGTTAGCCACATTTTGAAATATGTACTTTTTAATCAAATATGCTCAAATTATATTGCTTAATGCATTCTTTGTTGACAACTTGTAATTTTTGATTTGCTATGCAGTTTAGTTTGAGTTAACAGCATGTATTTTTGTGTGTGATTCTGTGATATAACAGTTCACTTGAGCTCTTGTTAAGGAAGAATGTTGATGCACTCCATCTCCTTTCCGTTATATATAATTACTGGTTATATTATGGTGGGGAGGGGAGCTTGAAAGTGCTCCTGCACTAAATTTTGTATGGAGTCCATAGTGAGCTTGGACCATGTGTAAAAAAATCTGGGGATTAGCCTACTTATTTTGTTAAATAGTTAAAAGACAACTACAGCTAAACAATGCACTCACAAACACACAGTATATTATAAATCACGAAAAAAACAACATAAACTTTACAGATTTATTCTTTTCGCAAGCTGCAAAAGGAAACATCTACTTATGTCAGAGCACATTATAAACTTTTAACTGAAGAGAATTTTTCACCAGAAGTTACTGTATCCAGGCAAGTGTGACAAAAAGGCATGTGACATGAATGCTTTTAACTTACTTAACATTTGAAAACCATTTTAGTAATATACGTAAAGTTAGACATTTATATTATTTACACATCTGTTGATACATTTTTGAAATTCCAGTGTCCTCTTTTGGTCGCATAAAATAGATAAGGTCTTGGAAGGAAAACAGATTATAAGTGAAGGCCGCATCAAATCTTGGTTCCAGAAAACTTTCGAAGAACTCCCACAACACACATACAACTACCACTGATATAACAGACATAAAATATTTTATTTTTTTGTATTTCTTGGTGAATTTGTTTTGCTCCTTACCTTGAGTTCTTGTGGTTGCTTACAAAGGAATGTTTTCATACAAATTAAAGTGACATCATAGTTACTAAAACTTTTTACTGGATTTGGAGATTTTTTTTTGTTTAGTTGCTTACCAGTATGTTTGGAAACAACATTTCATCTGCTTTAAATGTCCTTTTAAGATGTCTAGGTATTATGTCATAGTAAGTTTTCAGGGACTATAAGCATGATTATTAAGAAATTAGATTTATGCAAATTTCTACTTCCACTTAAAGATGCAAAATTATGTTTTCTTTTGTGCAGGTGGGTGGATACAAAATTCTCCTTTGTGAACTGCTGTGTAAGGCAATATTTAATTGCTATGATGCATAGTCTGTGTGCTTGTGCGTGTTTGTTTTTTTAGCATGTCCTGGCATATGCCCCAACACTTCATGACTGGTGATATGCAGCAATTTTGGAGATGAATATATACATTAGACATGTGCAGGATGGAGGTGCATCTTCAAGCATTTAGGGTGTTTTGTATATGTGTGTGTGTGGGGGGGGGGTTGTGGGATGTGGCGTCTGCATTCCACAGAAAACAATGTGGTCTGTTTTATTTAATAAATAGTCTTATGTTTAGAAAGTAACTTTTGTTGGATATGTTTCTTTGAAATAAGATTGATAATTTTACTCTTAGGAAACATCCTACAGCTCTGGAGGAGTTGTTACACCACCTTATGCTGGGTGAAAAAAAGAAATAAACAAGTGCTGTGCTACCTTCATTCTCTTTAAAACAAGTCATAAGTGTGAGGAGTGTTCTGAGATGAAGATCCCTGTATAGATAAATATAGTTTATTTATTTTCCTTAAACAGGATCTGCAGTTTATAAAGAAGGTATAGACAAGGGTAGCTTGGTCCTTATCTGTTAAATGTCAGCAGTTCTGTCCTGTCCTAACATGTGTTTTTTACTTTTTGCCTTTACCTTGTGAAGGACAAGTTCTCTGTTACCAAATATTAAAAGTACAGGAAACATGCTATATTGCATATCTAATGGATATTACAAATACATAATATAATACAACAAAGACTATCACCTTTGCCAACTTGTCAGTATTGTTAGTTTTGATATATTAGGCAGGAATTTTAATATAACATAAATAAATAAATAAATAAATAACTACATAATCCCTGAGATGATAACTCAGCAGTGCCCTCATTTCCTTTTGTAAGACAAACAAATTCTAGGGCATATAAAGATGTCAAAAATGAATAAAAGTGGAAGAGATACTATGTGAACACCATAAGCATTAGAAAATACACTGGTGCAAAATGGTCCATAGTAAACAATGACGCATAACATTAAATGTAAGGAGAAAATCCACACTGCTAATACATGTTACTGAAATAAAGCTTTCACCCAGTTTCAAAGCAGATTCTCAAAACTGCAATACTTTTTGTCTGTATTTTAAGATGAATGTAAAATAATTAGCAAGTTAATGAGTATTTCTGTATCATAGCGTCATCCCTTTATAGTTGGCCACACCCCTTTCTAGCTGACCATGCCCATTCAGCTGTATTCTGCAGCCCCCTTTTGATTTAATGTCAACAGCCGCCACTGACTGACTGATACATGACTGAACACACACATACACACACACATGACACGAGATTAGAACCCCTACCTATCTAGTTCCACAAGCTAGAGAACACAGTACTTAATACTAGCAACACAGCACAAGTCTAGCTTACATACTGTCAGATTACACATTACAGCAGATGACAGCATCAGCATATGGTGAGAAGATGTTGGCAGGTGTGTCTCACATAGCTGAGTACTCACATACTCCTCTAAAATTGTTTTCTGGCTGATAGTTGTCTGAACTCACACACATACACACAATGTTGACTCCTGTGTGATTAGAACACCTACCTACCAAACTAGTTCCACTAGCTGGAGAACACAGTACTTAATGCTAGCGACTTAGCACAAGTCTTATTTTAACAGTGTCCAACTGCACTTTCTAGAGGATGACATCATCTGTGTATGTTAAGAAGAGGATGTTGGGTGGACTGTGTAAAACTGCTGTGTAGTCAGTTACTACTGCAACAATTTGTTGGAATGATACTTGAGTGAGGACATTAGGACATAGACTCATGCTCTTATGATTATGCACACACACAGTTAGACATATAGGCACACACACAAGTTGATTGCTGTGCCATTTGAACCCCTACCTAACTAGTTATTCTACCTAGAAAACACACTACCTAACATTCGCTCCATCATAAAAGTCTAATATTATCCTTGTCATAGTGGCTCTTATGGAAGATGACATCAACATAATATCACAGGTAATAAATACTATTAACAGATAATACTTTTCAACTGTACAGATTTTCACAGAATGTCCAGAATGTTGCTTTATTTGAGGTCTGATTTTCATAAAGGTGTGTTTTTCTGGCAAATCATTAAAGATTGACGTCTGAGTGAAAATAATGACAGATACTTGAGTTTCAGACTTCATACTCTTAATTAAATTCATGCTAGTGCAAAAACTGTTATTTTATCAACATTCTAAGTTTGTAAGAGCAATAGTTAAAATTGTCCATATTTTTGGACCTATGCCCCCCCCCCCCCATTATTTATGGCTTTGTACAGATTTGTTGTTCTAGGAAGTTGAGAGACATGTAAAAGGCTTGTGTGCATAGGCTGGACTTCAGATTTGATTTTGTAATTGCAATGTGGAAAAATACATTCTGACAATATCAATGTGATATGATTATGGATGACCCATGTCCAGTGTCAGTATAAACCCAGACCAAATGTAACAATGCAGCTATGCTCTTTATTTCTTTAATCTCCTCGGCAGTGGACCAATTACTGATATTTCATTTGCAAGTGCATTGCTGCAGGACACAGTAATTTTGAGTAAGTATGACTTCAGTGAAGCACACATCCCTGCCCTTCTCTTTTGTTTATGAATGCCTGCCTCTATGATGGAAGATAACTGACCAATAACCATAGTAAGACATGCTAAACAAATCTTTACATAGCACATCGGTGGGAAACTCATTTGTGCGAAATATGGCAATGTGTTAGTGCATATGTGATTGCCATTTCAGAAATTCAACTTGAACTTGTGAAGTATTTAAGACTACATACCTCTCAATTGTAGAGATTTTCGCAGAATGTCCAGATTCTTGCCTCATAGTTTTGGTCCACTTTTCATAAAATTGTGTTTTTCTGACAAACTAGTGACAAATCATTAAAGACTGAAGCTAGAAAACATGACAGATGTTTGAGTTTCAGACTTCATACTCTTCAGAAAACTCATGCTAATGCAAAACCTGTTATGCTATCAACTATGTTTGTAAAAGCAATATTTAACAAGTGTACCTATTTTTGGACCATTGTCCCACTTTTATTTATGGCTTTGTCCAGATTTCTTGTTGTAACAGGTTGGGAGGTATGGTTAAGAAGATATATTATAGGAAGAAATAGCTAACAAATACTATGCTGTTCACGGTGTATTTTATATTGGAAATGTTGTGTCATAAGTTTTATTACATAAATAACTGTTGCTATTGCCTTCCCTGTTTGCATTGAGTTAAGTGATGAGCAATTCCAGATCTCATGAAGCAAATAGTAATATGTCAATTGGTCTGTCTCACTCCACACAAACAAGCTAAGCATCGATGCATGACCATCAGCACTCTGGACAGTACTGAATGTGGAAAATACACCTGCTGCCTAGCTTTCTCTGTGGCACAAGGTATAAGAGTAGTGAGCTCCTAGTCACAGCACAGATAAGAACAGCATTAAAATTCAGCTCCTTCTCTTTTTTTTACAAATGGTGTCATGATGGCATGAGCTAAGTAAATGTGATCAGGACTGCAAATGTGACAATAAATGACTACAGTAAAGTATATGTCTTCCACAATTTTTTTCAGTAATGCCTACTGTGTGTGTAACTATTAGTTGTTTCACAGGCCTCATTGCAAATCACAATTTAATTATGTGTACAGCTTTCTAGAAATGACAACAGGTGGTACAGCTTTCTAGAAATGACAAGGGGTGGTACATATTTTTAAATGATTAACATGACTCAGCAGATATGCTAACTATCTGTGTATGGCCAGACATCCTGAAAAGTTTGTGCAGTACGCTTAATCACAATATGGCTAGTTTCCATATCACATTAGATGATTTCATCCATCAACACCTGAACATACCACAAACAGAATCCTACAAACGATTTTAAAAACGTTGCACAGTACATGAGCACTGACAAATTACTGAATTAAGGTAACATGTTAGTATTATCCATTAGCATAGTCAAGTCAGTCTGCAGACACCATCCATCAACCTAATAGATGCACACACATATAGAGATGTTGGAGTGATGGGATGAATGCAAGGAGAGATGAGGATGTACCTAACAGTGTTTTAATGGAACATTAACAGTCATTTTTTTTGGTCTGTTCTCATTATTAACCATACATGCTGTGTAGCACGGAGTGACTGACATATGGGTAAAGAAGGCTTAGGAGAGGGACATCAGGCTTATGACAAGCAGAACAAGGTTAGATAAATATGTGATAGCAGTGAGGACGAATGTAACTTCAGATACTCATTTTTGGGCAGTGATCAATATATCTCCATGAAAAATCATAACTGGGGAAATTTTAATATGTGGGTGATTGAATATATCATACACATATGTCACCACACTAAGAAATGATGAGAGAGGCATCTGCAATCAAACCCTTGAAGCTAAAAAATAAATAAATAAATAAACAAAGTCAAGTGATTTATGGCAATACTCTACATAGGAAGTTACTTTGTTACATTTAGCAGTCTAAAGAACTGTCAGATTAAATGTCTGTCTTTACTCTGCTTTAGCACTGTGTTACTTTAGCATAGTGAGTTTGAGCAGAATTGCATAGAGATAACCAGACTAGTTTTGCCAATGGCAAAATCTCACTAGGTTTTGCCATAACACATGAAGAGCCATTCACTGACACTCATAATTTTTGGACAGTGCTAAACTCTGTGTAAATGCAGAGGGCAAAAAGTGAAGGCTTTATTATGGGCCATTTCTGGACATATGTGTGGTGTGTGATTCTATTTTTTTACCAGATTATAGGTGTGAAAATAGAGTAAATAGGAAGGTGGTGAAACGGGAGGCAAGCAGGGGGAAGAACAAAGTGGAAGCATTAAAGGAATTTGTAGAAGGGAATTCGGAAAGAACCATAGATCTCCACTTCTTTAACACACTCCAATGTGAACATATATAGAAAATTGAATGAATTTGGACTGTCACCACAACAGAGATGGGTGATAGCAATGCAATCATGTTGTATAACAAATTGGTCCAAATCAAGTATGATGAGAAGACACATATATGAAATGGAGAGCTATGTATGGGACAGATGTTTTTTCTATGGGACAGGTGCCCATTTTTTTTTTTGCATTTCAAAAGGACAGGGATGTTGGGGAAGGGACATAGGAATGTCAGTATCAGGTAGGTAGGGTAGGTGAGTAAACAGGTGCAGACAAACAGGGCAAACAAAACATACTCAGAGATGGTGGTGGATGCAAAACGTTGGGGGTAGGGGACACCAGAGACACATGCCAGTCAAGAATGGGAACAGTAAGAATCATGTCCTCACCCTCAAAACTGTTATCACTCTCATTTTCTTTGAATCCCATTTAGATTACTTGATGTGGGAGTCTTTTTTTGCATGCTAAGGAGCAATCTCGCTACATGGCTGAGGTGGGCACCAATGCCAGTTTCTACCACATCAAGCACAATCACTGGCAGCTCTTGGCCGGTGATGTAATCACCACCTCCACCAAAATGTAATATTATGTGACAGAAATGTATTACAGAACCTTTCACAGAGTCCCTATAATGGTGCATTGGTGCTGTTGCTAACGTGGTAGGGTTATAAAGCATGTCGTTTCCAGGCTGTGAGCATGAATACATATTCAAATGAGGTGGAGTTACTGAACAGCATAAAGGAGTAATTGTATCCACATACTCCCTTCATGTAGGCTTAGATCCATGCTGCTGTTTACACAGGATGTCGCTGACAGTGCGGGGGTGGGGGGTGGGGTGTCCAGTAGCTTCTAAGCACGGTTCAGCTTAGCTGTGCCTGTTTGAAAGACATGCCACCCGGTTGTGCTTGGCCTTTCGGGGGGGGGGGTGTCCCATAACTTCTAAGCTCTGTTTGCCTTCAGTGCGCATGTTTTCATGGTGCGCCACCATACTGTGCATCTCTGAAAACAAAAATGCATTCAGTTACTTCTGACCCTTGCTTAAGCTAAAATAGGGCCATTAAATTATGTAAATTATATTGTAGGCAGGTGGAATGCATCATAGTTGGCCAATCACACATTCTGCACCTACAGCAGAGCACTATAAAGTATGCATACACCCTACATTCTGAGTTTTCCCTGGACCACTGGAGTAGAAACTTGGGAATTTTAACTGAGAGAATATTAGGGGCTACTGCAGGTCTGCTACATCTGTATGTCCTAGATGCTCAAGTCAATGCTGCTGGTGCTACTGACAATAGGCCTAGACAGAGAAGGAGAAGAGTGTTCAGGCCCAGGGTACCATTCCAGGGGCTACATGAACTGGAGATTGTAGAGTGCTACAGGGTGGACAGGGACATACTACAAGAACTCACTGCACTGTGCCATGCTCAACTCAGACCCAGATCCAGTAGAGGGGAACCCATCCCAGTGGAAACAAAGATATGGGCAGCTCACTAGCTACAGGTACTTTCCAACGACCAACGGGGAATATGATGAGGTCTCACAGGCATCTGCCTCAAGGGTACTCTATCAGTTCCTGGATGTCATGCTACCACACGCCAGTGAGCACATTTCTTTTTCCCTCACTGCTGAGGTGAGAACCAGCAATATGCAACACTTCTAAGGTGTAGCACTCTACTCTGAAGTACTGGGTGCCATAGATTGCACTCATGTACACATCAAGGCATCACCCAGTGAAGAGGGTAGAATCTATGTCATCCTCAAAGTGTACCGGTCCATCAACTTCCAAGTCATTTGCAATGCTTGTGGGATTATCATTTATGTGTTTGCTGGCAGCCCTGGCAGTTATCATGACTCCCATATCTGGCACATATCACAGCTGTACCAGATGGTTGGTAGGGGGGACATCCCACACAGCCATTTACTGGGGGAGGCTGGCTACACCTTGGAACCGTGGATGATGACACCCATCAGAAATGCACACACACCCATGGAAGAACACCATAATGATGCACACACACAAACTAGGAGCATCATAGAGTGTGTGTTTGGGCTTCTGAAGTCATGAATTCGGTGCCTTGATATATCTGGTGAAGCACCACAGTACTCTCCACCACATGTGCACATATGTTCACAGTATGTGCTATGCTATGCAATATGATCCTGCAGAAACAGCTACAGCAGGATCAGCACAGGGAAGGGATACATAGCCCCCCAACACTACTGAGGTCACAACAGCCACACTCACAGGAGGACTCAAAGGAGGAATCCCCTGATGATGTCCCACTAGGCAGACATAGGTGTGCCCAGTATGCCCTGGCTTTGACTAAGAGACAACACATAGCACATTCACTAACAACTTAGGGACCTATGGACTGACACCTCACCCCTACTCAAATACATATATTAACAGTGATGCCAGGCAACCCATACAACCTGTGCCTTCCCATGTATTGGCTGTGTACTGCTTGCATCAGACTGAGTCATCTGCTGCATTTGCAAGGTTAGTATCTAACCTACACACTACTTGTAAGGATTACTATAATATGATAGTATATGTATGTCTCTGTTGTATGTATGTAAGGAAATATAGTGCGCTATTTGGACAGAAGTAACATTCACATGGGGCTTCAGATATCCAGTCCACTAGTATGTGTTCCTTAATATTCACTAGGCCTCATAGTTGGAATATGTACTACATCAGTCAAGGGAGATGTTAAACAGTGGGGTTACGTGAAATCTGGACCACTGACTATCACAGCAGAACATGTGGTGTTGTTTTCCCACACCCAACACAGCATTTTTCACATATAACTGCTTTAACATTAAAAGTTATCAATGGTATATCAGCAAGCAAGGCAATCTCAGGGCAGTAACATAGAAATTGATCACACATGTATGTTTCATGGAACACAGAAATAATAACGCACATATGTATGCTGTTGATTGTGTGATGAATGACTTCCCTCTGCCTGACAGCTTGTGTGGCTTAGTGGACAAGGGAAGTTAGCATGGGTGATGGTGTCAGTGGTTCAAATCTGGAAGTGTCCACATCTTTTGCATGTGAGGTAGTATTATGTTGGAGTTTTCACAGACTGTCAATCTGTGTGTGGTGTAACATTAGTAACCTCTGTCACATATTACATCAGACAGCTGGAGAATGCCATGTACATTTTGAGTGAAGTGCAGTACTGTGGAAACAGGGACAGATGTCAGTGTCTGTAACACAGAAAATCCTGGACTGGAGTACAGGTAGGTGTGGGATAGACTCACATTATAAGTACTGACAGTCCCACTGGGCATGCTCATACACTTAGTTAACTGAGTGCAATTCTGTTGTGCCATCATCAAAATGACCTTTTATGTATAGATATGTCTATACATGCATACATATATATGTATGCATATTTGTCTGTCACTATCTCTCTCTCACATACATAGTATAATTATCTCTATATGTATTTTCAAATAGATATATAACTATATAATGCTATAACTCTCTCTCTCTCTCTCTCTCTATATATATATATATATATATATATATATATATATATATATATAAACATACATCTCAGTCTCTTCCCCATATATTTACATAACACATGCACATATACCCACACAGCTACATTTATATATACATCGATAAATATGTGTGTGGATGTCTATATTGTCCCACATACCCTAATAATGGTGAGTAAAGCTGCTATATCACACATCTATAATGTTGCACAAAGGATCTAAAGTAAGGGTCAGCAGTAATAATACACTTACTTACAGACACCTGTGCCTGCTGGATGTCACCAGATAGACAACAACAATTGAGCAGCTGGTGTAATGTATAATGTTGTCTACACATGCATGGACAAGGCACATTGTTCCTGCCCACATGCTTGCCCATCCAAATGCAAACAGACACATATGGATATACTGGTAACTGTAGACACAGAGCTCAGATAATAACAGTTATCTCACTGCTGCTAAGATGCCAGCTGCAGATAACAGTACAAAGCAATATCTCCCTGCAAGCCACAGCTGCTGTTCAACACAAGCTTAATTTGTGTAATCCACAAGTAGTTTGCCTGCAATAACACAAAAAGCAGATATCAGCTGTGGCCCATGCAATATGTACTGTGATCTGTATGTGAGTGTGTGTGTGTGTGTGTGTGTGTGTGTGTGTGTGTGTGTGTGTGTGTGTGTATTCCCCTGCAAAACAACTGTAGTCACTCTTATGCACTTTTTGTCCCTCTAAGTTGCTGCTGGCTTCCAAACTGCCCTCTTATACAAGGCCTGATGATGTCATCAACCTTAGCACTACCAGCTGGCATTATAATGTCAGCCTTAAGCTGTGGCACATGTGATAAGTACTGTGATGTATAGTGTGCAAGACTAGATAAGTAAGGCTTCTAATTTCACTCCAGGGCACTTTGTGTCTGTGCATATCCCCCTGAAAAACAAGTGAGAATCCATTAGTGGCTATCAAACTACAATGGTTATGCACTTTTCAACCCTCTTAGTTGCTGCTGGCTTCCAAACTGCTCTCTTGTACAAGGTCCGAAGATGTCATTGACCTTAACACTACCAGCTGGCATTGTAATGTCAGCCTTAGGCTGTTGTGTGTGCAATAAGACCTGTAGCTATACTGTGTAAGACTAGATAGCTAGGGGTTCTAATCTCATTCCAGGATACTTGGGGAGTGTGTGTATGTCCCTACAGTATATATATGATCACCTCAGTAATGCAGACAGAGGTAGGACTTTTCAATATTTATTTGTAGCAGGTGATATGGCCTTCCAAATGCCTAACCACAATATGGCCTGCTGATGTCAGTAAGCATAATATGCCCTAAACTGTTAGTACTAGCAGACATAAGGTGTGTTGCGTGCATCACGTACTGTGACCTGTAGTGTGTACCATACATAGGTAAGTGTTCTCATCTACATACAGCAAGCTTGCACTATGTGTGTGCTGTGCCATGTCCTGTAAGTAGTAATTGGAAGTGGTGCTATCCTCAATGTAGCCATGTTTCTGTGTGTGGCTGTTAGAGCATTTTACATCAGATTATGGAACCATAGGACATTTGAAATTAACGAGCATAATGGCCATACAGCCCTCACAATCCTAGATAAGCTTATATTCTTATTGACATGATCAGCACATACCTCCCCAGTTCAAGAGGAACACAGGCAGAAAGAAGCCCCGCAGTGAAATGACAGATGCACAGCCAATCATACAGATGGAATGTGCTGAGGTGCACTGAGATGCATTGGGGTGCTCTGTGTGCCATTAGGCAGGGTTCTGTTTCAAAGGTGTGTTAAAATCTGCTAGACAAATCTCTCCCACCAGCATGTATTACTAACATCATATATTAGATTAATGACCTGAGAGGGACTAATCCATCTACTATGCTACCTAAAGATATGCAGCATTTATAATCAAGCAGGGTGACACATTGGACTGTATGCAAGGCAGAGATGACGTCTGAGTACTGTATATGCCACATGCAGCAATGACACTTATTCCAGATGATACCCATTGAACACACACTGAAGATGTGAAGTTCCCATGTGAGGAACCATACTGTTGTGTGCAATTGCCAGTACTGCTTGGAAAGGTACATTACCAAATGGCCATTGCACTCAGATATTGGCATGCTGAGGGAAGAGTACATGGAGGCTATGAGTATGTCACTTATGGTTGACTGTACCCTCAGCTATGACATTTGATTCCTGCTATACCACTGTGGAGACATGGTGATCTAAGCCATATTAGCTGTAAACCTATGTGGCCAGGTCTGTGTGCCCATTGCTTTCACCCCTGAGTATGTACATCCACATGTTGCGACTGATGTGCTGCTTAACAGGTACATATGTGTTACTGATGAAATTATACTACGTATATATTTGCATAGAGTTTATGGCCATTAGTATGTCAACAGGCATTTGTTCATCAATACCTTCTTTCAGGATATTGAAATAACTCACACATTATATGAGTGGTCACAATTTGCAGTTATCAGCAAACACTGTTAGCCACAGATATGCAGTACTCGCTTGTATCATGGTAAATAGGTTCATAGGTTCATAGATTAGTACCAGGCTAACTGCCCTTGCGAGCCATTTTAAGCCTAGCCAATTATCCCTTGTCAGACTCAGACCCTGTACCTTGTGTTTGTAAGGCAAACACCTTAACCATTAGGCCACCCTCCCTCATGGCACAGAAAACCTGACTGGTGGACAACTGCCATTAGCAGGCTGTACAATAAGAGGTGGACATTGCTGGGTGGCAGTTGGGGTGAGGGTGACCCCCTTAACATGGAAGCACATATAAAGGGGTTCCAAGCAGTACAGGACCCAGGACTGAACCCCGTTGAACACTGCTGCTTACAGATCAGCTATTGGAGGCAGATGTCACTATGTTCAGCTATTGGAGGTAAATGTCCCTATGTTCAGTATGTGTGCCATGAATGCCTAAGTAGATGATTTGTAAGTGATGCCCGAGTGGGGAATATAGTTAGACAGCTTGGCTCAATCCAGAGGGTTGTATTCTCTGATGTCCACTCACCCAGGTCCTTGGTGACTGCCTCAGAAATGTCCATCACATGTAACAGTCATGTTCCCCTTGTCACAGATCCAAACTGTGTATAGTCAGCTGTGTGTAGATCGCATATATGTGTGCTGATCAGTTCCATGATTATTGCCCCTTCTGGCATACAGATATGGATACTCACACAAAGACGTGTATAGTTATGTTGGTCAGTTGATGAAACACCTCTGCGCAAGGGTGTAACAGTTGCCATTTTCGGCTCAGCTGGGGTGCAACCAGTGGTTTCAGTATGATTGAAAGGCATTCCAAATGGTGTTAGTAATCCTTGCCAGATCCCATGTAGGATGCAGCCTGGGATGCCACCATGTCCAATAGATGCTGCGTAACCTCCATTGACAGGCCAGTTATGACCTGCTCTGTAGATATGGAAGTTATGGTACAGGTTGTAGGAATGTCATGTGTCACATGTGGTGGGAATAGGGGATTGGCATTGACACAGAGTGTGGGACTACAAGTTAGCTTTGAGTATAGACCCACTGTATGTGGCATCATTATGTATGAGGTCATCTACAATTTGGGCCTTATATTTAAGGTTACACATGTAACCACACTGTGCATTGTGGTTCTGCTTTGTGTGGGTGGCTAATTATGTAACTTACTTTGTCTACACGACATCAAAGCAACACTATGTGCTTCTTTTAGCTGAGGAAGTTGTGCTTCCAAGTTAAGGGGGGCATCCTCACCCCAACTGCCATTCAGCAATGTTCACTTCTTATTGTACAGCCTGCTAATAGCAGCTGTCCACCAGTCAGGTTTGCTGTGCCATGAGGAGCCGGTTTCCCTTCTGTCACATACAGCCGAGTTCAAGTAATTGTAATGCTGCTGGTATAATACATGGGTCTACAACTCTGCATACTTGCCTGTCCCATCTGAGGGTGAAAGTTAGTCAAGCTATGTAAACCATCCCACAGGAGGTAATAAATTGCATTTTTGAAATATATGTCTGTGTAATGTACAATGGGGGGGCTTAGTGCTGGTATTTCTAATGAAACTGATCTGTGGCCAGATCCCACCAGGGAAGACCTCACATTGGGGAGGCTGCAGTGGTCAGCCATGCTGGTAAACACATGATGCAGTATGTTGGTTCCCCATGTGGAGATGTTACGACACTGCTCCAGCATTGTAGTAAAGGATCTGGACTAACCTTTCGGCAAGTGAGCTGCAGCATGACGAAGCAACACAGTTGGTGGTCACTTAGTGCCACCCCAAACCATGGTGTATTGATATATCTTGAAACAAACACATGCGTACAGGTATGCACAATGGGTGTCTGGAGTCATGCAGCTGCTACTGTTGCTGGCTTTAGCTAGATTATGTGCCCATTCAATAGTGAATGGCACCTGCAGTGTCTCCAGGAAATCATAGTGTTTCACAGAATCTGGATGCGCATCTGTCCTTATTGTATATGTATACACCACTTGCATTACCTACAGCACTCTAATTTTGAGGTCTGAAGATGTGAATGGACATGTAGTCTGGTATGGCTGTGATGCAATCCACAGCCAAGAACCAGATGCCCTTGACTGCACACATGTCTGCATAATCCAGGGTGGGGACACCATCCACAGAGTGGGGTTCAGTGTTGCCATACCCACCGTGTGGCACCATAACCAAGTGTGTGAGTATCTATATCTGTGGTCATACTGCCACACCCTTGGGACTGATAGCCTGATACACACTGTTTGTAGGCACACCTTGCTGTGAAGATGCAGATGCCCATGCATGCATAGAGGACTTGTTCAACTTTGCTGACATTACATTGACCTCACAAGCATACAATGCCTGTCAAGCAACCAGACAGCACACTGGTGTTGTGTGACATGATGTGAGAACACAGATATGTATTTTGGGTGCATAACTGTACAGTATGATATTCATAGGACATTTGGCAGGTGGACACACATTGGCTGGTGGCCAGTCTGCTGCAGTAGACCTCACAGCCATGTCATGCAGATGTCCACCACTAATCTGTTGAAAGGTAGGATGCAAGACTAGATGTGAAATTGTCATGTAGGATGGCTCACCTCCCAGTGTGCCAATTGTTTCAGTAAGACTTGACATCTATGTCACTGGACATTGTATATCTTATAGTGGTGCTACAGCAGTGCTCCTAATCCCCCTCTTGTCACTTCCCTAGTGACAAACCATCAACCTTGAAACAGAAGGCATAAGACATGCAAAAGTCAACTGAGTACCCAGGTTGATAATGAAGGCATCTACCTTGAGAAGGGCATGTAAAGCCTACAGTGTCTTTCATGATGTGGGACAGCTATGTGGATTAAAAAACAGGCTGTCTGTTGCTTGTCATCATGGGTTTCATAGTAATGTTTTACGTGTAATGACAGAAATGTATTGGAGCATGGTATCCTATGTACGAGTGGTGCCGGTGAGACCAGCAGTAGTAGTTGTCAGGCGCCGGCAATTCCGTGGACTGTTATGCTTAACACAGTCCTTACAAGGTAATTGTGTCTTGACAGTACACACCACATGGGTAGTGTACAACTTCAGAATACCTGTGTAAAACCCACACATTACCTTCACAGGGTATACATATTACACTTCCCTAACATGTTTGTATGTGCTCTGTAGAGACACCTTGGATGACTCACTTCTTGCAGCACGCTGGAAGTAACTGCAATACTTATTTGCATAAAGGGCAACTAGCATGTAGTGCTGAGCAGTGTCCCCAGACCTCTGAGTCATGTGACATGAAATGCCATGAAAGGAGTTAGCATGGATATGAGCAGTACCACTGTAATGCACCTACTGACATTGGACCAAATACGGTTTATTTTGCTCAAGGCCAAATCACGTTTACCAACTCTAACCAGCAGATCCCATCGAGTGTTGCACTATGCAATGGATGATGGAAATATGACTCATTCCACCTGCCATGGCCTGACAACGTGTTCGACAATATTAGGTCAGCAGGCCTTGCTGGAAACTGTGCCGGTTATCTAAAGAGTGTTATGTCAGCTGGTAGATAGGCAAGTGTCGGACAGTTATAATCTGGGAAGATAGCATTGGGAGACCTACAGTATCCTGCAATGTCGTCACTCATCAGAGGATTTCCCCGAGTCATCTTCAGTGGTGTACCCCTTCTAGCCGTTCTCTCTCTGCAGTCACAGCCACTGTCAATGACCTCTGACTGACTATATTAGCAGATTATTGCATGGTTGCCAGAACCATAGAGTCAGGGGGAGGAGGAGTAATGCCACTTTTACAGCTGCAAGACCTGTCGGGAAAAATTAATGAGGTGGAGTTGTCATGCTAACGTGGATTTGCATGTGGAAGTTAAACTAACTAAACCAGCTTTTCTTGTTCTTTTATTGATCTGTGTTACAGGAGTTATGCTGCTGCTGTTCAGTTGGTGCTGCTAGAGCCAGAGTCATGCCAGTAAGGAGTGTTTTGGTCTTTTATTTGCAGGAGTTATACTTCTCCCATGTGTGTGTGTGTGTGTGTGTGTGTGTGTGTGTGTGTGTGTGTGTGTATATGAGTGTGTGTAAAATGCCCCAAATAGGTATACCTGGTAGTTAGTGTTACTCAGGCTCAAACAAGAGCCTGAATTCCGTACCCATACCACCACTCGTGATTCATGGAGATGATTCCATAGCTCTCAACTGTCCAGATTTTCACAGAATATTTGGCTCATACTTTTGGTCTGTTCCTCTTAAAATTTGTGTTTTTCTGGCAAATCAGTGAGAACTGAATTCACTAAAGAATGACAGCTCTTTAAGTTTCAGTCTTCCTATCTTTCAGGAAACACATGGTAGCACAAAACATTTTATTTTATTTTAGCAACTTTCCAAGATTATACAAGCAATATTTAAAATATGTCTGTGGTTTTGGGCCTTTGCCCCTAAATACATTTTGTTTTTTTCCAGATTTCTTGTGCTGCGATGTTGAGAGATTTAGTTGATCGTCAAGTAGATTTTACAAGGACCTGAGAGTTTCAGGGGAAGAGAAGTTTAGTGCTACTTATGCTAAGTTGTTTGCATTGTTAGTAGCACAACAGGTAGCATACTTGCTTTTGGTGCAGAAGGCTGTGGGTACTATTCCCACAGTATGCAGATGGATCACTGATACTGTACTGCGCTGTATTTTAATGGGAGTTGATGCTGCAGTCCTATGAATGTCCTCCTTTGGAGGAGTTACCTAGTAACAATGAACCCGTTATCAGTTTGCCATCCATTCCCCATTGCAAAATTACTAGCTTATCATGTTTTAATGTAGCATATGCAATTTATTCTTCAAGGGCAACAGTTACTTTATTTGTAGTTGAAATAATGAAATATAAAGTTTTTTGCTAGCAACAACCTCTTCATTAGTTGCATATCCCTTTAATGTGGAATTATTTAGATGACTTACTTCTGCAGCGATTTTGCATATTTACTGATATTGGTGGATTGTAATGACAGAAGTTTGAGTGGCCATTTATGGTTGAAATTTTCTGAAATGGGTAGGTTTGTCATTATTGGTTCATACATTTTGTTTCATTGTTTACTAGAAGACTGTTCCAAACTACAAATTTAAAATGCATTCTAACAAGTGGTGCTGTATTATACAAGCAATATAATTTAATACAGTCAGGTTAATACAATCAGGAAGGTGAATAAGAATGTATACATGTATGCTTGCTCACAGTATGGAGGAGATCAAAATAGGGGAAGAGAACCGTCACCAATGATGTCCTCCAGGGTTTGGTGCTGAGACTTTAACTGTTTGGCAAATACATCTCAAAAGTAAAAGGAAATAACAAAGGGCTTTGTGCAACTAAGTTTGAGATGACTGCAAGCTAGGAGCAGTTATTGAATCCCCAAATGACTTAACCATCATGCAAGAAGTTTTGTCCCAAACAATAACTGGTGCCAGAATCGTGAATTGAAACTAAACTCCAAGAAATAGATTATCGTATCCTTTGGGAAGTCATCTACAACAGGGAACTGCCAAATTGACAATGCCCCCTGAGAACTGGCCCAGTTGTTTGGCATTTGGGAACTTGTGTGTACAGTGACCTAACTTTTGACCAACATGTGCCCAGAGTCATAGGAAAGTCTTTCTATATTGTACAACTTATAAGCAAATTGATTGTGACTAGATCTAGAGATTTTATTGTCCCCCTTTACAAAGCCTTCATTAGGTCAATCATTTTGTATAATGCCTACTTTGGCATGTATCTGTCCAGACCCATACAACAATTGGAATACCCACAGAGATACCTTACTAAAAGGATACAAGTCCTACACAATAGGTCTTGCATGGACCACCTCAAAGATTTATCACTATACTCAGTATCCTACAGAGTGCTTACAGGTGAAGTAGTGTCTGGCATACAAGGCATCCTCCAACCTAATACAGATGGACCTATTGAACATCAGCAAGTCAAATGGCATCAGAAATACTTAGTCCAGGTATCTAAACTAAATGTTGTGGAGAGATGGATACATATCCAGAAAAGACTATCCATTCATGTAAAACAAAGCTCATCCCTGTCCATATTCAAATGCAACTTGAATCTAAGGATGGGTAATAGAAAATGTACTCCAGGATTGCCCCTCGTGCCACTAATGGATAGAGGCAGTTCCTAAATGCTGCATCCCTTACATGGGTCCCCTCAAATTATCTATAGTGTGATCACATTTATTCTCACTAGGGCTAATATACAATTATCAGCCATGGGATAGGTAAGACCAGTCAGGACATGTTAATTCAAACACCAAAATGGAAATTGGCTAAGCTTAAAATGTCCCCCAAGAGAACCTATGTTGTGGTAGGAAATAGTTTTAAAAAATTGCCCCTTTTAGATCACTAAGTGCACCTGTAACCCCCCCCCCCAGTCTTCAACAGCTTCCGGCGCCTCTGGGTGATTACATATTAGGAGCTGTGCATCACACAGAGTTGAGCCATTACTCATGGAGTTATGGACAAACAGAGTAATGTAGCCTTTGACTGTCACTGGTCAGTAAGCTGTGGTGATGCATTCTATTTAAGCTATACAGAAAGGTATGGGATGTAAATCCAAGACTGTCATTGCTATACTGAATGTGGCATACATCACACGTATCATTGTATGCAATGGCACCCTTGCTATGTCACTACACAGACATATCTTACAACTGCAGCAGCCACACAGGTTCCATGGTACACCAATACACAGTGTAGATAACATGTCCTGTGGAGTCCGTGTCAAGATCGTACATTTGCAGTCTGTCTCCTAAATGCTTTGGAGGGGATGTGTATGGCTGCCATACAGGGAGGTGCCAAATCCCAGTGTGTACCTCCCATGTATCCATGACAGGACTAACACATGTTGTACCTGGTCTAAACACCTACAACATCACTGTGGTATAAATATTACATGCTGCACAGAGACAGGTATGTAACACAGACAGTAGACCCTATATGAAACAGGCACCCCATGCATGTGAATCACACCTCTGCTGTGACACACAATGTGTTCAGGTTACACAATGGGATGTAGAACAAGACAATCATAAGTGGTGTCAGATAAATGTTTGTACTGGACACACAAAACTTTTAGATGGATTATTTCCATCACTACAGCTTGTAGATGTGTTAGCTCCCAGAACCCTGATGACACTTACCAAGGGTATCAGACCTTTTCACAGATTAGAGATACATGAGTACTCTGAATGACAACATTGTCCTTGTTAGCCTATTGTACACATATGAACCTATGGAGCCATGCACCTATAGTGCTGTACCTTGCAGAAGACATATTTCTTCTGTGCTGACATTCCATCCTGTGCTGTGACATCTATGGCTTTATTGCTGCTGTGAATCCATAGGTGTCCCCAACAGATTCCTGATACAGAAACAGAAACAGGTCTGTGACACATCTCTCATTGTGTAAGTATACAGCCATTACAACATCATACAACATAAGGTACACAAAATTATACGGCTTACTCATTACAAATGTCAGCATACAGTATATCTCAGTGACCAGCACAAGTGGCATGGAAAAACAACAATGCATTACACAAGTGCATGTAAATTTATATAGTGCATCAGAAAAATAGTTAATTTCCCTGAATCAATGGCAAGTATTAAAGGGCTATGGTACAGGTATCATCACTTGCACAGGGTGTTGTGTGGGGGTGCAGGAGTCCTAGGCTGGTCCAAAAGGTTGACAGGATGTGTGTGAGTCAGGAAAAGAAGCAGGTAAGCTGGACCATGGAAATATGCCCTGTGTGTCTGTAGGTGACCTGCATTTAACAGTGGTGTGTGAGTGTGTGCATGTACACAGTCAAGCTCAGTGCTAGCTCTACATGTCTGCATGTTGGACAGCTTGGAACTGTGCATGGTAGAGATGACAGTTCACCATCTCTGGCCCTGAAAATGGGAACTGGCCCTGCCAGGAGTTGCAATGACACCTCCTTGCCCATAGTCAGACATGGTGCCACCTGACAGTGACTATTGTCTGTGGGACTGTGTCTTCCACGGGAACACCCAGGATCATGAGCCCATGGCCTGTGACGTCTTGGTGTGGACAGCACACTCCCCTCTGGAGTGCCAGATGTACTGCTACTATGGGAGCGTGACTGTCCATGGCCATGTGAATTCTCAGCAGATGGAGTTGCTGACCTACATACATGAGTCCGATGCTCCACTAAAACCAAATGTTCCAGCACAGACACTATGCATTCCAAGACAGACACTGTCTCAGTCCACCTTCTATCCACTACATTAGTGAACCGATCCAGGGTATCAGCAATGCGGTGGAGGCAATCATGGATATCAGACTGTGCTGCATCCATAAGAATAAGTATATGTCTGTAGTTCCATTCAGAATATGCCTGTGTCTCCATGACAGCCTGAAACATCTGCCAAGTGACTCATGATGTGATATCTGCAACAGGTGGTGGACAGACAGCAGACCTTCTTCAAGCACTCCATCAATTTGCCGATTTGGAACCTCATCAGCTGTCTGACTGTGGCCAGTGTGTACACTTACTGGAGCCATAGTTGCCACACTTTCCTGCTCAGTGTCCCCACCCACTGACTGTCCAATATCTGTGGCCTCCGGGGACTGGATATGTATGGGCATACTGACTGTGTGTAGTGGAAATGAGGGAAGAAGTGGGATGTCAACCTCTGGGACAGACTCAGCCTCCTAAATCTCCACCTGTGCCTCACTGAGGTGACCATCATCATCAGAGTCTGAAGAAGCACTGACATCAGGTTGTGTAGGGACAGACACCAACCCCCCTGGTCACCTGTGATAAGTAAGGAAACAGCAGTACATTAATACCTGCACTATTATACTCTGTAGTACTATGTTGCAATATATGTAAAGCTCTATACACTGTTGTCAGTATTACAGACCGGTTGAAAACCCAACCTCATATAGTAGGACAAGAGCACATTACTCTTCTCACTAACAGCTGTAGTTACTTGTAAGTAAAAGCTCTTTACACAGAAATCTCATCCACAACAATGAAGTACACTGTTGATATTTGTAAAGACTCTGCACAGTGGACACATATTACAGTTTGCAATTTTCTGACAATACAGTCTCATCTGTCAATGTGGTCACACCTACAAGGCATAGGTATGAGTCTAACATGTGTACAGTCAGACAATATGTGCACAGTTGGCAATCATGCTGACAGTACAGCAATCAAGGCAGCAGGACTGGGATGACACTTTAGGGATTACATTTCTGTAAACCTGCATCTATAACAAAACAGTGCCATGCTTACCAGGAACAGGACTGAGGCCTTGTCAGATACCTGATAGACCTGTGAAAAGTTGAGGGAGAAGTAATGTCAGTACCACCACATGTTGCACCACAAAGTAAAATGTCTATACATCTCAGTTTTACAGTAGATACTGCGATAATTGTTATATTGGTCAAAATATGTGCATGACAGTCAAACTGCAGTTAAACCCCCCCAAACAACAAAGACCTGACACCTACGCAACAGTATGAAAATCCTAACACACTGAATGCTACAGTATTGCAGTGCTGATCAAACTAAGCTTACCTGCATGCTCCTCTGCTGTGGAAACTGTGACCTACCTCCACGATGCATGATGTGATGGATGCCTGGGAGCTGTTTTGTGTGCCTAGATTTGCTGGGAATTTCTCAGTGGCTCAGAGTGGTTGTTCCACTGCAGGCTCTCCACCGGTGATGCCACAATCCCTGGCTACAGCTGCTGCTCTTTTGCATGCAGCATTGATCATGTCCATTGTGAGGTGTCGAACCTTCTCATACCTCCTGCTCTGATGATCTGTGACATTTACATCATGGAGAAGGTTAGCCCACAATGCCGCCCGTTGTTCCCTGTTGTGCCTCCCCCTGGACAGTAGTACTTCATGGTGTTGATGGAAGCCTTCCAGTATTATCTCATTCTGTGCATCTGTGAAAGGTGCACAGCATCTTGGATACATGTTTCTTGAAAGAAAACAACATGGGAACACATGCCAGGATCACATATGTGGAAGTACACTATGTAGAGATGCAGCAAGTACAGAATGGTTGGCAGTAGCCACTGCTTGATCACACATATCATATTCCAAAGTGTGCAAACATACTAAGCATGTGGATACAACTAAGACACTAGTGATCATCATGTATTCCCATGTGTCCCATGAGAGATACTGCTGTATGATCATACAGTTGACCCTGGTGTCTATTGTAGTGTGTACCTTAGGGGCAACCTCCAAGATAATATGTCAAAACAACTGTGCCAAACAAATACCAGTGTGTTATTACAACCACTATAAAGGAACAGTCCCACAAGACCAGTTTGCCACATTGACAGTAGATATTCCACTTCTGATGTATTGCACATTCTCTGTATGTGTAACAAATCTTGAAATCATTGACATGTCATTATCACAGTTTTAAGAAAGGCTTACAGTTGTAATCCCTATTCCCTGTAAGTATATTCACACATCTGCATCCTGTTGTAAACAAAAAGTTTACATACCTGATGTAGTGAAATAGTCCTCAGTTGATATATGGTGATATTTAAGTTTTAGCAAACATGTGTTCTGTGTGAGGGAAGTCTCATACAGAATGGTTCCCCATAGCCAGTTGCTTTCCTGTTTAACATGCTTATCATTAGCAGGTGATTGCCTATTAACCAATCTGTGGCTCTGAAATGCTAATTGCAGCCAACACAGCTGATATGTACTATCATCAGCCAATGACATGTAACCACTGTACAAGATATAAGGCCTTCATGTAGATTAGAAGCTCTTTCTGATAAGTTGTGCTTGACATTCTTAGGGTGAGGAGACCACATCATCACAGAGGGTAGGTCTGTATCAGCAACATTTACATAAAGATGTGTGTGCTACATTGCACAGCTGCTGGTGCAGGTGATAGGCATAGGCAGAGAGTGTGAACACTTTGGAGGACAACAAGCTGTAGGAGTAAGTGTAGGAGCTGTGTCAGCCTTGTTGTAAAGACACAGCCAGAGTGAGGGTCCCCATTCCACTCCAATTAAGGCACATGTAGAAGGTAATTATGCTAGGCAAGAGTGCCATTAACAGAGTACTATGCAACATGTTTGTTGTGTCCTTGAGCAAGACAGGGGATAAATATAAGAATATGTCCACCATTTGGGTAACTGTCAGACCATGTGTTACAGTCTTGCACTCATTTAGAATGGGTATGCTGGCAGTCCTTGTTACAAGCAGCAACTTCAAATGTGTATGTTAGTTGTGCAGCTGTGCTAATCTGCACTGTGAGTTTGAAAGGATTAAATGGTGCACTCTAATATTAGTGGCCCTCATTTGCATTACCTGAGTTGAATTCCTCTGTGAATGCATATTAATGCATGACATGACACTTTATGCACTTATACATTTGCTATAGGGATATGTGGAGTTTGTTTCTATCTTCACTCTTGTGACTTCCATCATTGAAAAGCAAACATTTCATTACAAATGCATTGTATGCATGATGAGTGCATGACATTTAACTGCTACACACTACTCTATTTGAACCCAGTAGTGTGGGTGGCAAAATGTACTGTTTGCAAGGCATTTAATAGACTGAGCTACTGAGTTGCTGCTACAGCAGGTGTATTTGTAAGATATAAGTGTACACATACAGGCTGTGACATACTTTTTTAACATCCAACATTATGTGTATGGTTTTATATGGATGTATTTCTGCACCAGGGTCCCAGTTGAACATGTATTTTGCCATTAATGTCTCAGCAGGTGTATTTCTAAATGTTTCTGATAAAAGGGCACATTTGCCAGCTATCATAAACCTCACTTACATCCATTATTATGTGTTTGGCTTTCTAGTGGTGTAATCTTGCACCAGACTCCAAGGTTCACTCCCAATTTTTCCATTTATCTTTAAGTAAGTTTGCGCAATGCTGCACAATGCACAGCTTTGCTTAAACATGCTTGAGTGTAACTTGCATAACTATATTTTGTTTAAACCACCTGTTTTAATTAAAAGCTTTGTGGCATGGCAGATTAATGCAGTGTTCTGCATGTGTGATGGTCTTGGGTTTGAACTAGGGGACAGGTGTTTATTTTGTACATATTTATTATGATTTAAAAACACATATCAATATAGCTTCATTTAGCAGAGCTTTGCACTAAAAAAACTTTAAAGAAAAGAAAAACAAGGAGATAGAAAAGTGGTGAAATTAGGCACAAGCAGGGGGGAAAACATATTGAAAGGCAGGTAGGTATGTGCAGGAAGGGCATAGGAAAGAACCATATCTATCCATTTCTTGTACAGCAACAACTGTGTACTTTGACAGATTTTGTAGATGACTTTGGACAGAGACAGAGTGGTGATGACAACAGAACTGTGTTAAGCCAATTGGATCAAATTATGTGTGTCTAGTGGACAAATGTGCGAGCTATGTATGGGACAATATTTTTGGGGGGACAGGTGCCCATTTTTTTTAAGGTGAGAGTGGACTGCTGGGGAAGGGGCATAGGTATATGTAGGGGAGGTAAGTTGGGTAGGTGAAGAAGCATTTGCAGACAGACAAGACAGAGAAGACAGGGATGGTGTGTGACACAAGAGTGGGGTGAACACCTTGGATTGAGAGGGTGTTGTGGAATTTCAGACCAATGTGCCTCCACAAGGCAACACTGTGACTCACATCCCCAGCCATGGGACTGTCAACACTAGTCCATCACTGCCCAGAGGGTTTCAGTGGTGGAGGCTGGCCTCATGGGTGAGCCTGCCTCACCAGGGGCAGTCAGCATGCTTTCCATCTGATGCAGGCACCGTTGAAACCCACGTATGATGATCCCACATACCAAATCTGGCAGTTCATCATGAGTGCCAACTCCCCTTCCACCACTGCTCCGGGGGGGGGGGCAGGCTCCATTCAATGGTGCGGTACTACCCAACATCGCAGGTAGTTCAGGAGCAGCAGAGGGGGCACCACCAAGCTGGGTTCCAGATGTGCTGGGACCCAGTGCCATGTCCAGAAGAGGCAAGGTAGGTGGATCACGAGGAAGCAGCCAACCTTGATGCACTGTAGTAAACAATAAGTTAAGGTTAGTAATAACCAAACCAATGTTAGCATTAACAGAATGCAACATAAGATTTATTAATCCAAATACCTATTAAGGTATAGTATGTGTCACACAACATTAAGTAGCATAACAGTCAGGCCATCACAACAGTTAGTTTAACAAAATATGTTAATATTGAACCATAATAATAAATAATGATAAATTACATTTTAACAATATATAGTTAGTTTAGCAAAATATATTAATATGACATCATAATAATGACTAACAATAATACATTAAAGTTTAACATAATATAGTTATTTTAACAAAATATATTAATATTAATGCATAATAATAAATAACAATAATAAATTAAGAAGATAAGGGGTGGAGAGAGAGAGAAAAACATAACATTAGTAACATCTCAGATGATATTCCTGAAAACACTGGTAATACATAGTTCTATAAGTGTGTAGTGTCAATTATGAGTACAGAGACTACAATTCTTCCATAGCTGATGTAGCATGTATGTGCCTATCAAGCTGTTAGCATGTGGCAGTATGGGCCAAGCACTAACAAATGCAGGTACACAACTACACAGAAGAGTTTCACATAATGTGGACTAATACAACTACCAAGGTGTTTTGTAAACATATTTGGTAATACATTGCATTCCAGGTAATCATTTATCTAGTAATCATGTCACAGACAGATTAGGCAGTTCTAATTACATTATGAAAAATCGTGACACTTGAGAGGCAAGTTTGTGTGCATTAAGTAAACTAGACAGCCGTCATGCCTTAGTTGGCAGGCATGGGGATAGAGCCCAATGGCTGTGACTGAAGGGGAAATCTTCAAATAATGTAAGAATTGACTGCAGCAACTTAGAGCAGACATGCAATGACTACATCCCTATTGCAAATATTAAGACAGATTTATTTAGGAAACCACAATGCTGCTTAACACTTTATTGGTATTGCTGACAATTCCCTGTGAAATCCACACATACTATTTGCTCATAAAGTGGGTTACCTCACCCATATACCTTTTGTTCCTGTAGTGGAAGAAAATGAGAGCATTATGTGACTGAAATTGGCCTGGAGACAGCCTTGAACCATAATATGAGTTGATGAATACATTTTCCTGCCATTAGTTTTGCATTCTACAGTTATTACAGTTGTGCACTTGACTGTAGCAACCTTACCATAGACCAGCTCTAGTACAATTATGTTATGACACTACAGTCTTGCTTTACACCTTTTTACTTATTGTTACTGGTATTGTTTATTGTTTATTACAATACAGTTGTTATTGTTCATTTATTGCACTACAAGTTTTATTGTTTATTCTTTATTGCAGTACATTCGTTTATTCTTTATTGCTTATTGCACTGCAGTTAGCATAATATATCCATACTTACCACACTCGTGGTGCAACTTAGCCAGGCACCTGGCATAGGACTGAATACTGCAAGTCCTCTCAGCTGCCACTGTTGGGAGAGAAGCACACCATTATGCATACCAGTTTTGCACACATTCAGCTTGCATTTTGGTAAAACAGTGGAAAAAATACTTACATATCTGTGGGACATGCCCAGCTCTAGCCTCCTAGCCCCAAGTTTCCAATATTCCTCTCTTTTTCCTCTTCAGATCATCATAGTGGTGACGACAATGCTCACCAGTGCAGGGGATACCAGTAGCACTGGTGAGTTACCTGACCAACCGATTCCAGGCCTCAGCCTTACATTCTCAGCCCTGGTAACTGCCCTGCAACAGTCTAGGTTAATAACTGCATATGAGGAGCCCAAGAACCCTGGACTCCTGCACACCCCACCTCTGCACCACTCCAACACTGCCTGGCATATCAGCAGATAAGCAGACTCCAACAAATGGTGCAGAATTACAGCCTATTGGCCTTAATATAGGTTGTTTTCCCACTCTTACAAATTATTTAGCAACATTCAAAAAAGTGCCGCTGTGCTTAGCATTAAACAAATGAGCACAGCGAAGCTGAGCATCATGAAAACTTGCACAACCATAGTTTTAGCAAAGCTTAGCAATGTGCAAACAATATTAGTGATTAACCATGTTTAAGCAGTGCTTAGCACTGCTCAGCTCTCCCAAATGTAAAAATACTGATTTTAACTTAAAAGAGATTTTAAATTGCATTCAACAAATGATATGGGTACTAGGGACTTGAACGCAGTACCTACAAAGCTTTAGACTATCACTCTTTCCATTTAGCTACTTGGATAGTATATAAAGTGGTATACCTTTACGTACACTACTAAGTAACTGTGGCACACTGCAACTCACAAACAAACTGTAAAAAAAAAAAAAAAAAACAGATATGATAATTAATTATATCAATTTTCTATTTTTAGATGTATGGCATGTGTCAGCTATGTATGTGTAAGCACAACTTGGCATTGCTGTGCTCTGTGCTGTGCAAACGTTCATTAAAAAAAAACTATTTATAAATTTAAAACACAAACTATTAATACACAGCACATTTCAACAGTAGCACGGAACATAACAGGGAGCCTCACCATGTACATAACATTTGACCAGCCTCTACACTTCTGCCTACATTGATTTAATATTCCTGCTATTATGTTCTCCCTCGGCAGCACACCATGATTAATATGTATGGCATGCTACCAAGAGGGAACCATGGCTGTGTACACAGGTACATTCCATGCAAGCTCTACACAGACCCTACACATATTTTATTAAATCCTGAGGAGTATGTTTCCATTTATTAAAAAAAGAGAGAGAAAAGGGGTGGGGAGAGGCAAAAAAGAAAAGAGCTGATTAGAACCATTATATGTCACATTCAAATGCCTTATTACAATAAATATAATTTTATTATTAAATTAGCTATACAGCTTTCCCAATACAAAAGAGTATTGTGAATTGTTGCAAGTAATCATTGCAATAAGCAGATATTGACTATATGCTTTTAAATATACTACATATTAAGGTAACAACATGGCATTAAGGCCAATACTGCTGGAATCAAAATAAAGAAAAGATATTTTGTAATTTGAAAATATTTGTTACTTGTGGGAATTGAACCCACCAAACCTGAATGCACTATTACATGTACACTATACATTTACCAAGAGCTACAGAATAAAGTATGCATACTTGCTTTTACAGTTAAGATCTGCATGCTAGCCTTGTTAGTAAAGTATAGAACAGCAATGAGTTTAATATAATTACTTTCATTGTGTGTTTCCCTGTACACTGAAATTTCCTGAGCAGCTGTAAAATAAAGGAGAGAAAAAGAGACTTGAAAGCGTTATGCGTGTCAGTGTTGGCTATCTACAGCTTTCCATAACATTTAAAGTTGTTTTATATGTATACTTATATAACTGAGGGATGTCAGCAGTTTTACACTCACCCAGTTTGTGGTTGAGTTCTGCCTACTTGCACCATTTCAGGTAATTATAATGTTTCCTGTATTGCTCCTCAGTGTGTGGTATGCCAATTGGACTGAAGGCAGCTTTGGCTAAACTACTGAGACCCAATACAGTCCACCTTCAGCAGCCGACAGCAGTAGCACTTTACAAAGGAGTGCAACAAATATTTTTGACTCCTCCACTCCTCGCTTTGTGCCCTGAATTTGGCACTATCCTTCCCATCCCCTGCCATGTCTGCACATGTCCTCCAACAACAATAAAAGTGTTGTCCCACCAATTTGTGATATTGCATTTTATGACCAGAGTGCAAACCTGCACATCCAGGCCAACCACATTTGCATGATGTTACATGGAGACAGACATTGCCAGACAAAGAGGAGCGGAGTTTATGAAATAGGAACGTTAATGTGATATCTGGCATTAATTTATGTGTGCTGCTATACCTGACAACACATTGTCCACTGGTCAGCACTGATATGTTAAATAACTTGGCTTTTAAGACATAACTTTGGGGGGATCAGTGGTATGAATTGACACTTATTTTGTGGAGCCTTGCATACTGTTAAAATTAATTTGTACAATGCAGGATTCAAGCCTGTGTAAAAAAGAGAATATATATATATATATATATATATATATATATATATATATATATATATATATATATATATACATATATATAGATCTAGAACTTTTGATCAAAAGATCAAAAGCCAGAATCCATTACCACCGAACACACTTTAATGAAAGTGCTTTCATCGAAAAAGCGCTTTCGTTAAAGTATGTTAAAAAAAAACACAAAATATACTTGAGCCACCCTGCACCCCCGATGTGGGGGGCTGCTCCCCTCACCCCCCCCACATTAATATTCCCACTCCGAGGTTGCACTACAGTGGGAAAAAGGGAGTTTTCCCTTGCCGCACCGTAGTCTGACCAGAACAACAAGCATACTTACGCGAAAGTGCTGCGTCGGTGAACAGCACTTTCACGCAAGTATGCTCACCAAATTGGGATTCGGTGAAAGATACAGGCGAGCATCTGTACGGATCCCATATATATATATATATATATATATATATATATATATATATATATATATGTGTGTGTGTGTGTGTGTGTGTGTGTGTGTGTGTGTAGACATATTTCCACATAGGTGATTTTTTCTCATTGCCATAGAAGAAGTGTTTGCCAACCATGGTCATTACAAATATACACTTTAAAGAGTGAGTGATGCTATATGTCAATTAATCATTTATGTGTGTGACATGACAAGGTCTTGGCTTATGCATTCTCATGTGTGATGAAGGCGTAATGACATTATACTGGAAATGGATATGTTTGTATTACTTTGGGAATAGATTTTTTGAGCTCTGGTTCAGACCATGCAATACATTTTGTTTTACAGTTATACCTGTTTTATGGGAGGTGATGATTGCCAGTAAACTATGAAGTTCATCCCATGTCTGAAAAAACATTCATAATTACATAATCTTCATTGCTATGCTACACCAGTTGCACATATAATAGATATGATAACGTGTATCCTAAATCAACTGCTATACATAGATACTGGTATGTAGAATTATCTTTACATTCTATGTTTTGTGAAAAATTACAGTGGGACACCCTTAATAAAAAAGTAGAGCTAGTTCATGTACATTCTGGCTATGAACTTATACTTGGTGCCACAGGGGAAAGCTAGGCACCAGGTATTTTCTATACTAAGTTCTGTCCAGTGTGCTGATGGACATGCATTGCCACTTAGCCTGTTTGTGTGAAGGAAGGCAAACCAAATAAAATGCTTCATTTTTTTCCTTAAGCAGTAAACAGTGTTTGTGCACAGGTGAGTAATGAGCAAATGTAGCAGCCAATAGCAAACATATATTCCTGTTAATACTCATGATCCTTCCTCAGTAAAAATAACTACCCATGAACTCAAACTACTCTTTACCTAGCTTATCAATTGTGCACCTAAATGTATTTACACCTTGTTCTACAAACACATTTGGGTCACAGGTGTAATTTCTGCTGTCATTACCAATCAAGTTGCTGAGTGCAGTGCAAAGCAGCTACATGTGTTTGCACTTCTAAAGATAACTGAAAGTAAATTTTTAATTTTTATGCATTTCACCATGTTTGCACTAAGCCACACACCATGCAAATGTTAAAGACAAAAAATATAAAATAAAAATAAATAAATAAAAGATAAAAAAATGCACATCTCTGGTTTTGAACCATCAGACTAATGGAATTACAAAACACATTTGGAGTATGTTATCTCTGCCACAAACACAGCTTTGCAATACCAATCAAATCATATGAATATAAGCAATTCACATTTCATATTTATTATTAATAGGTCATATACTTGGGCATTATCAGTTGTTTGTACATGTATGGCTAAAATATTTAGTACAGGGATCACACAAACATTTATGAATATGTTTGCCGAAATGCAGCTCTGTTTTCTCTTAGTATTCTGGTCATTCTTCCCTTACCTCTGCTGTAATATCAGGCATGCAGTCTGTAGCACATTTGCTATCATTTGCTTTAAATGTGTAATAAAAATACACAACAGTGTACAACAGTTTTCAGCAAAGGCAGGGTAGCTTTGCTATTGCCATTATGGACAAACACATGAGTGATATTTTGCTTTATTTACAAGTTCACTGAAGTTAGTTTTATACTCTGTAAGTGTATCCTCACAGACACACCTGCAGCATTGAAGGGTGTCTGAATTGCTGTTGTGTTTTCTCTCATTCACAGTTGCAAGTCATTAGCTCCTAACAATGATGTTGAGGCTACACTGCATGTATCTGCTACACAAAGTCAAAAGTTTGGTATTCAGCAATTCTAATGAGTTCACACCACATTTTCATCTTCACAGTGCTCAGAGGGCTGAATCTGTGCTATAAAACTTGTAACCTTGTTGCTAGGGAACTTGAAGATGCGGAGACCTGTGCATTTGGACAAAACAGAAGACTAGTATTCCTTTGAAGTTGATTTTTCTGCTGAGAAGGCTTACATTTTGTAAAGTAAGCTTGTATTATTCAAGGACATTTTATATTTTGTAAAAGTGTTGCAAATGTGTTTATATAGCCAGGAAAAAAATTGAACTTTTATCTGTATGCACTTCTTACATATCACTGTTTTCATGGGCAGTTTTGTCAGGCATTTACTTTTGTGATATAGTGTCAGCAAAACTAATTTCTTAACATTTGTTTTTCAAAGTCCTATGGTATTAGAGAGAAATGTAATGTACATGTCACTCACACTGATGTTATGCTTCTGAAATGGCCCAGGGCAACCTCTACAGGAATGGTGGGCACAGTGAAAAATGACTGATGTTCATAAATTAATTTTTCTGTTGAAAAAGTATAGACATCCTAATAATTCTGTGGAAAACATATATACATTATTTATGGGGGTATTCCTTGGTTTGTACAAACCTTCTTTTGTGTGTATGTGTGGGAGGGGCACCTACCATTTTGTTGTCCAAAAAGAGAAGTGTGTTTCAAATGCTTTTCTATTGAAAATGCATATACATCCTCATATTTCTGTAGAAAACACACACACACACACATATATATATATATATATATATATATATATATATATATATATATATATATATATATATTGCATATATGGTATTCCTTGAGTTGTACAAACCAGTACAGAGGAATCAAACTCCTTTCACATTGTAGAGAGAAAGGTGTACCCCAGATGACTGGAGAATAAGCATACTCATGCCAGTGTACAAGAATGAAGGGGACATCCACAACTGTGGGGCAGTACAGAGGAATCAAACTCCTATCACATTGCACAAAAGTTCTATAGAGGGCGATTGATAAACGGATATGCACAGCAGTAGAATGTAAGATGGAAGATAAGCAGTTTGGATTCAGATCAGGATGCAGTACAACTGGCCTGATGTTTGCAGTGAGACAGATAGTTGAGAAGAAGTAAAGTTGAGGAAAGAGTTCAACTGGGCATTCTTAGACTTAGAGAAAGCATATGACAAGGTCCCAAGAAAGCTGATCTAGGCAGTACTGCTATGGTTCAAAGTCCCAGAAACATTGGCAGAATTAGTGCATGCTATGTACATGAGGACCCAATGACTCAAGTATGAACAGTGTTTGGTCTCACAGAGGGGTTCCCAGTGGAAGTGGGCATACACCAGGGTTCAACTCTGAGCCCACTGCTGTTCATACTGTTGATGGACTACATTAGTAAACATGTTGGAGGGGACAGATAAACCAAATCACTGTATGCAGATGATGTGGCATTACAGGCGGGCGGAAAGCAATACTCCAGCAAAGTATAGAGCAATAGAATACAAAACTGATGGCACATGGAATGAAACTAAGCACAGATAAGACAGTGGTAATGGCAGCAAACTGGGGAACTCAAAAGGAGCTGAGAATTGAGATAGAAGGGAGGATTGTGGAACAGGTAAATAGCTTCAGGTATCTGGGAGAGGTGCTTGAGGAGAAGGGAAGTCTGAATAAAGAGGTCAAAGCTAGAATCAGAGGGGCTGCGGCCAAATGACATAGAGTTTCAGGTGTAGTCTATGACAGAAGAATGTCAAACAAGGTGAAAAGTAAGGTGTACAAGACCATGGTGCAACTAGTACTACTGTATGGTACAGAAAACTGGGCAGTAAAAGCAGTTGAAGAAGCTAGAGGTAACAGAAATAAAGTGCCTGAGAAGGGTGGTAGGATGCACACTGTGGGACAGATGAAATTAAGATATAATAGCAGAAACCAAAGTAGCTCCAATCCCAGAAAGGATGAAATAGAACAGATTATGGTGGTTTGGACACATGCAGAAAAGCAGAAGACAATTTGGTGAAGAAGATTTGGGACAGAGATGAAGAAGTTAAGAGGAAACAAGGATGCCCAGCAAAGAGGTGGAGGGGTTGTGTGAAAGAAGATATGTGACTGTCAGGCATGAGTGTTGAAAAAGGCAGAAGTGTGGCATTGAATTGAGAGAGGTAACAGTTAACACGATTCCCCAACTCATGTAGAAAACGGGAAAAGGGGGGTGATGATGATGATGATGCATAAACCTTTGTTTGTGTGTGTGGGGTGGAACAACCACCTAATATTCAGTTGTACTAAGTGAAAAGTGTGTTTCAACTACTTAATGATGACAAAGGGTGCAGAGACTGATTATTTTTTGTAATAAATCCATTACTTGTGTGATATTTATCTGTTTTATCATTCTCTGTTTTCTGTCGCATAGGATTATGGCATCCAAACTTACAAATCCATGAAAACCTCCTTTTAGTGACATTGAGAATGAGGTCATTATCCAGGCTCTGAGGCAGCATAAAGCCTTCATACTTGAAAGTGTATGTGGAGGTAATGCTGCTAGAAAGATTTGGAACCAGTTATCCAACAATGTAAATGCAGTTGGTGTTTGAAACTGCATTTATGATCAGTTTCTGGATATGGCTGCCAGAAAGGAGATTTGGAACTAGTTAATCAAACACCAACTGCATATACAGACAGCTCAGTGGAGACTGCACCCTGCTATTGTCAGGCCACAGTGGCCTAATGGATAAAGCATTGGCCTCCTAAACCAGGGATTGTGGGTTCAAGTCCCATCTGGGGTGATATAATATTTGCTGGACAGAGGCACAGGGAACTAATTAAAGGGGGCAGCAAAAGCCAACACAATTCTGGCTAGGCTTATAAATGCCTTTGGGCAGATAGCCTAGTACCTACCTATGTAAATGCAGTTGGTGGTTGCAGCTGCTATTATGATCAGGTGTGGCATCGGGCCACTGAAATGTCTGGAGGAGGGTACCAGCTCAAGAACAGCTGACTATGGGGGGGGGGGGTCCTGCTACCAAGCCACCACTGAGAGATCCAGACAGCTCAGTGGAGACTGCACATTATGTGCTTCATGTCCATTCTGATGTGGCTGGGAGGACAAGTGTGTCCTAGGAGCAGCTTCCAGATAAGCTTACATATGGCAACATTTGTATTTGCTTGTAGAATAAAATATATCAGTTAAATAATACTTACTGTGACACATTTTTTCTATCTGTATCTATTGATAAGTTATACATTTCTACCAGAGAGTTGTTCAGTAGACATGGATGAGGGTGGACATCACAGCCAAGTCTAAGTTACAGCTATTTCTCACAGGACATATAGGTGATTATGTATTCACTGTTCCCCTATATTATTATTCCCATTGTGATGCTTAATTGCTGTATTCCTTGCTTTATTTCTTCCAGGACCATCCTACCTGCAATGTGCTGAGACATCTGCACATGGCAACCAAATGTTTCTTTGCTTATTCATAGGTTCATAGGCTGGTACTAGGTTATCGGCCCTAGGGCCTATACAAGCCTAGCCATAACAATTCCCTGGCTATTTCTTCCCACAGTATTTACTTCTCTGGACCCCTTTCTAGCAGGGTGACTGACATGATCCCCGGGGTGAATTTCCTATCTGCCATCCAATCATCAAGGTTCCTTTTTTATGTATGGGCAGTCTATTCCAGAGTCTGGGGCGTCTCTGGGTCAGGAACATATCCCTCCAGCATGTTTTGTTCATTGTGATGACAAGGTTTAGATTCCTGGATTGTGTGTCTCTGAAAGATTGGGATTTCTTAAAGTGTAGCATGTCCAACAGCTCTAGGTTTGACATGGCCTTGTATGTTAAGCAGAAATCACCTCTGAGTAGACGATATGCGACAGAGTATAGGTGGAGTTTTTTTAGATTGTCAGCATAGGGCATCTGCTTTAGGTCTGTGATTCTTTTAGTGAGGTATTTCTGTGGCCTTTCCAGTTGTTGCAGATGTCTTGAGAGGTGCATACAAAATGGGGTATTGTGTTCTATAATGGGTCTAATGAGGGATGAGTACAGTGGGACAATGACCTCCTTTTTTTCTGGATGAAAAGCCCTTAGTGATGAGGTGTGCCACATAGAAGGATTTCCTGACTGTTGTGGCGATGTGGTTGTCGGAGGTGAGACCACTGTCCACCTGTGTCGTTAAGTCTTTTATCACACTTTCAGTGTTTAGTGTGCTGCCACCTATATGGTAATTCATGCCTACATGTTTTTTTCCCAAAGGGGATAACTATACATTTCTTGGCATTGAGCTTGAGCCCATGGCTCTGGCACCAAGCATCTGTTTCTGTAAGGCCCTTTTGTAAAATATACACATCATTTAGGGATTCAATAATGGCTCCCAGTTTGCAGTCATCTGCAAACTTTTTTAGCCAGAGTCCCTTAATGTTGGTTGGCCTGTTCTTCAGAGAAGTAGATGCAAAACAGGACTGAACCCTGAGGTATTCCACTTGACACTTGTCTGGAACTGGATTTGGAGTCAGCTACTTTTACATTGTCGGTTCTGTCAGTAAGCCAGTTGGCAACCCATCGAGTGATGTAGGGATTAAAGCCCAGCTTAGTAAGTTTATCTATGATTCCAGAGTGGGTGATGGTGTTGAAGGCATTGGTGAGGTCCAGATTGGCTGAGTGGACCACCTTACCCTTGTTCACGGCTCTGGAGACTGATTTGAAGAAGTCAATCAGGTTCAGGAGACAAGATCAGCCCCTCACAAACCCAATCTATGTGGGGTCCAGTGTTTGAAGGTTGCCAATGTCTTTGTTTATGAGTTCCATGATGATACATTCCATGGCCTTGCAGATCAAGCTCGTCAGACTGATGGGGTGGTAGTTTCCAGTATAAAAAGGTAGATCCCCCCTTGTGGAGTGGGATAACTGTAGCTGTGCACCACTCATTGGGCATGAAGCCTGAGGTGAGGCTATGATTAAACATGACACTTAGGTGAGGTGGCAGTTCATTTTGTAGTTCATGTAGTACACAGCCTGGGATGTCATCTGGTCCCATGGATGCTGTATTCTTAGCTTTGGAGAGTGCGTTTTTTACCTGTGTGACCGTTATTACCAGAATTTGTCAGTCTTTCGGTATTGAGATGGGCTCTTTAGGGGGGGAGAAGTTTGCACTGAATCGATCTGCCAGGATATTGGTAGTATCCTTGGGATTACTATATTTAATGCCATTCTGTTGTAGCTCAGAGCAGATCTGAGCATTGCCATTTATATTCTTGATGTAGCTATAGAATGCCTTGTGGTTGTCTTTGGAATCTTTGGCACTTTTATTTTCATAACTAGCTTTGGAGGATTTTGTGAGGGATCTCAGCTTCTTACTGAGGCTGGTAAGGGAGTTTTTTGCATCCTGGGATTTTCCTCTTTTCTTCAACAGTTTCTTCCTTTTGTTGTAAAGTTTGTTTATGTCAAGGGACCACCAGATTGGCTTCCTTTTTTTGGAAGAGAGCATCTTGGTTCTATTGGGGATGGCACGATTCATGCACGAGTGGATGTGCTCATATAGTGCCTTAGTATAGGATTCAGCGGTCGAACTTTCATTTCCCTTCTGCATGGGTGTCATAAGTTTGTCATTTCTGACTTGAGTAACATGAAGTTGGCTTTGGAGAAGTTTTTTCCTAAGCATTATTTAGCTATATCTGTATGGGTGAGAGGGTGTAATGAGTGTCTGTATTGTTATACCATTTGCATCTGTATGACCAGTGTTACTTTTTGTTTCTCTATGTTGAGTTAGTATTTCATGGAGAAGTAATTTCATTCCTGTGTTTGTTGCTTATTGTCACAGGAGATCCTGACAGTTGAAGAGTAGAACTCCTACCACCCGATGCTGGAGTATTGGCAGGCTCTGATGATGATGGTGGCCAAACTGAGGGATAGTCAGGGAGTGCAGAGTTTCAATCTGACAATGAAGTTGTGACTCACACATCCCCTGAATTTTCTTCAGACACTGTCACTATGCCTATGCATACTCATTCCATGGACAGGTTGAGGGTGACACAGTTGATCAGGGTAGTGCGTTTTCTGCAGTTTCAATGCCGGCTGACTCTGGCCATAGCCAACGTTTGGGTTTGGTGCCATGCAGGAGGATTGGTAGGGGTCCTCAGAGGATGCCTGTTTTTCACTCTCTACATGATTCTGGTATGTCATTATGTGCCCCTCAGTGTATGTTTGGGGCCATAATGGAGGCACAGGCATGTTCCACTAGGGTCTCTGAAGACATGCTTAGGGTTCTATATATGTCTGATTCAGTGGATTGGATGAATATCATAATGGAACTGGCAGTGTCTGTGATGGGACATCTTCTGGGAGGGAGACATCATCCATATGGCCATAGATCTGCAACATCTGCTGTTAGCCAATGTAGTCATGCCCGATCCTGCTCCACTAGTTGCACTACTTCCACTGCTCTGTCAGTGATTGAGGTGTCCACACCCAGATGTGATAGGTCACAGGGTCATGGACCTGGGCGTAGTCATGAGGAGAGCTCTTCCAGCAGACATTTCTCATGTTGAGGTAGCTTCAGAACATCTGACGATTATGGACATGCCACTGCAACTGCTGGAGGAGCAAGTTCTTGCAGTTGGGGGAGAAAACAATGAATTGATACCTCTACCGTGCATGGCTCACACCTGTCTAATATGTCAGGATGTAGAGCTAGCACAGAATTTGGCTGTGTTTATGTCGACACACACACATTTCACATTGAGTGCCCATGCAAACACACACACACACACACACACACACACACACACACACACACACACACACACACACACACACACACACACACACACACACACACCAGGTATGTAAGTGCTTCATGAGGCTTGCAAGTCATTCTGTCTCAGTGTCCATTTAATAGTTATCTACGTTTCTGCCTGCCTGTCTTTCTTACCTACACACACTCATTACTTTTGTGTGAGCCTTGGCCTCCTGCCTCCTCAAGCCCCACCCTGTGCAAATGATGATAACTGTGCCATCACTTTATTTCTATCTTTTGAATTCAGGAGTACATATGTATTTTTTTGTGATGCACAGGATGCATAGCTAACTCTGTGCTTAGTATATGTATGGGTGATGTTAGTTTGAAATTTGTGTTGATTTCTTACAGACATTTAGTGTTGTGATCAATACCTTGAAATTGTTGATACGTCAGTGAGGCTTAGTGGTCCACTTATGAGAATGTAGGGATAATCACACTTTGGACTTCTTTTTCTATTCTGGGTATTTTCAATGCATGAGGCATGTTAGGTGATAAATGGCAGAAATCTATCTACATAAGTCAGTCCTGTCACATATTGATAACTCACACATACTTTCTACTTGGGTACATTTCAAGTAATAGGATGCATATTTTGCCATTCCTTCATGTTCTTATACATCTATTTCCTGTTTGAGGTTCACCACTTATCTTGATAGTCCTGCAGTTACAACTGCTGTAATTCAGGGCTGACTCTTGTCTAATGATAGCAGTACACAGCCATTACATGAGTAAGTTAAGGTTGTGAGTGTTGTCTGGCATCATTTTTACTGTAAGTATGTGCATAGGGTGAAAGTTATGTACCTTAGGTAGTCAACACGTGCTATCTGTTACTTCTTGGCACATGTGAGGACACATTGTGCAACCTGCATCTACCTCCACCCACAGCAGCTGCGGGATCCCCCTCTCACTCCTCACCTGCATGTGGATGTGATGACCATGCCAGTTGTAGTGGAACGTGTGCTCCTTACCCTTGGTGTTCCTGTTGCAGCTGTTTTCTCAGGATAATTTTGTGTAGGATAACAAAGGAAATGATAATTTCTGCATAAGTGCTAAAATCATACTACAAGGCACCCCCTGACGTATCTAGGCACTGAACCTATGACTTCAGCAGTCCAAAGATACACTCTGATATTTCTTGTTTGAGCATGTGCCTCATTATAGCATTCCTCTGTGAGTGTGTGTGAATTTCTGATGGGCATCATCAGCCACGGTTCAAGTGCATAATTTGCATCCCCCAGTAAATGGTCTTGTGGGACATCACTCCTGGAAAGCCTCTGGTAGAGCCATGGATTGTGGCACATATGGGAGTCAAGCACACAGATTCAGGATGATTCCCTTGGCATTACACAGGACCTAGCAGTTAATGGAGTGGAACACCATTCTTTTAATGTAGACTCTTCCCTGTTCCCCAGGTGATGCTTTGATCTCAATGTGAGTGCACTCTATGGCACCCAAGACATCAGGGAAGTGTGCTATGGGGTAGAAATGCTACATAGTTTTAGCTCTATCCTCAGGGGTACAGGGAACTATATAGTCACTGGCATGTTGTAGCATAGCATTCTGGAGTTCATGTTGATGCCTATGACACCCACAGCATGTCCCTGTTGTTCTCTGGAAGGTTCCAGTAACTAAAATTGTAATTGCTACACATACCTTGGTCTACACAGGTATTGGTTCCCCTCAGTTTGCCCTTGCTCTCAGTTGAAGACAACAGAGGTTGCAGAGTTCCTGGACTGTGTCTCTATCCTGCCTCTATCCACCTTGTAGTGCTCTACTGTTTCCACCTCCTGCAGACCAGGAAATGCTAAATGAGGTCTAAACACCCTTCTCCTTCTTGCTTGAGGTCTAGCAACAGCAACATAGAGTTGTTCCTGTTGCACATACACATGCAGAAGAGCAGCAGCAGCCCCTAAAATTCTTTCCCTCTAGTATAGTTTACATGGCTGTATTCCAATAGGTTTTTCAATACAAGGCAAAAACCTACACTAAGTGTATACGATTTCTTTATAGCATTTTGAATTGCTCCGCCATTTTGCATTGGTTGATTAGCATGCCATTCAGCTGCAGCTGAGTGTGTGTGTGTGTGTGTGTGTGTTTATGTACATGCATGTGTCAGCATTTGTGGGTTAGGTTTTTGATTAAGAGATAGGAAGTGGATAGATGTGTGCATATGTGTGCGTGTATGCGTGTGTGTGTTTGTGTTTGTGTGTGTGTGTCTGTGAGTGTGTGTGTGTGTGTGTGTGTGTGTGTGTGTGTGTGTGTGTGTGTTGCTGCATGTCTGTCCTTGCATATGAAGAGCGGCTGCATGCACTGTCTTGTGGCACTGTATGACAGTTGGTGCAGAGGGGTTAGGTGATGAGCTGTAGTTTTTGTGGTATTGGGTTTGATTCCATCAAACCTCATTTGCCTACTGTGTGACTTTGAGCAAATCACATAACCTAATTCCTAACAAGGGATTGTGTTCAGCAGGTCTACCAGATTAACAAATAGCTATTTTATTATTAAAAATGCTTAGTACACTAATATGTAAGGTAAGGTAAGAGGTTAGGGGATGGGGATAGAGGTAGGGTTAGGGCTAGGGTTAGGGTTTATACACATGACTACGGTGCTGCAGGTGTGCAAATCACCATATCAATGATGCAAGTGTAAACTGGCCTTGTCCAATGCATCAATATATATATCTGAAACTGATCTTCGCATAAAAAACAATCAGTGTGCAGTATGTTTGAACAGGCAACTAATAAATCTACTTATCTTTCTTTCTTTTTTTCTTTCTTTCCCAGGAAATTCTCATTGGAAAATTGATTTTGAATGGTATTCCAAAGGAAAAACATTTCCAAATCATACATTGTAGTGAAAATGTATCAAATAAGGTAAAATCAATGTAATATAGAATACGAGTTTAAATATATCATTGTACTTTTAAGTGTTAACATAATGGTAAACAGCTTCTTGAAATTTTGCATACATCTTTTGATAATATTTTCCTCAGATGTTGGAAAACATACATTTTAGAAAAAAAAAATGGAATAACTATAATTGTTTTAATGCCATAACATACATTTTGACCTCTATTGCATTTACCACTATCAGAACATTTGCGTGTCTATTTGTTGAGAAGCAAGTCAAATGGAAATTTGCAGTCAGATTCCAAGTTTCATCTTGGAATATTTTTCTGTATATTATGATCTAGGACTGTATCTCTGAAGAATGTATTTTTTTCTTTGACAACAAATTTTGATATATCTTATGCAAACATGGAAGTTGCCTTACTGTAACACAAGAGAAATTTTAACTGGTCTGTTCCAAATCTCTAATACTATAGAAGGTCATCAGTATATAGAGTGGTCTTTTAGAGATTAACTTTCATCTGGAAGGTAACTGATGAGAAGATAGATAGATAGATAGATAGATAGATAGATAGATAGATAGATAGATAGATAGATAGATAGATAGATAGAGATTATGATGCATATGACAGGGAGGTACAAGCTGCAGTAAGGCTCATCTGTCAAGCATGATCCGTGAAGGTGCTAGCCACGATCTTGCGTGCACAATTGGAGATAGAGAAAGAAGCAACATGAACACTCCAAAGGGCCATGATGCCAGTCTGCTGATCTATGTTATGGCCCAATGATACCTACATGCAGAAAAGATGACTTGTGGAAGATAGTAAAGAATGAAAATAGTGCAGGAATAAAGGTGAAGCTAGGAGGGTCAGAGTAGGTAGGAGGACAGCCTACCTGAACCTCAAATGGATAGGGGCAGCTCCTAAATGCTTTTCTCACACATGAGCTCCTCCAAATTATCTGTGGTATGGTATCACTTATTTTAACTGGGGGTTAGGCCAGTCTAACACCAAATGGGACAGGTTAATTCAAGCACCAAAAGGTAAATTGGAATTGGCTAGGCTTAAAATGACCCATAAAGGCAGCTAGTCTAGTACTTACCCATGAAACTTTAACAGGGCCATATATACAAATGTGTCATAGACAAGACTATGAAGGAAGGTGGCAACACAAATAGGAGTGTAGAAGACAGAGAAAAAGGGGGCAGAAGACATACAGAGAAATGGTAATGGTGCTTTGGGGGGGAAGCGGTATGTGTTGCAGCTGGGGTCACCACCTGCAGTGATTTGCTGGTGATGGTATAAAAGGCCTGGATGGTTACAGGTGTTCCAGTTTGGAAGATGCTGCATATAAATGTCAAATAACTGAAGAAAAAATGTAAAACAACACATGCACACATAACAAAGAGGTAAAGAAAAGTGGTAAAGAAATACAGTTACAGATGAAGGTACAACATCATCAGAGTCTGGCTGCTGCACCTGTACTATACTGCAAAGGTCAGGAAACAACCACCCTGCTTTAACAGTGAAGTTCCTATATGTAGCCTTTACAGGGGTTGCACCACAGCCTTCATTACATGTCTTCTTAAGGCACTTTACTTGCAGGTTAAGCCACAGCTGTAGCCAAGTCAAAGCTTTTAGGGAAATGCAGTAGTTTTGTATCCCACACTTGCAGAATGAAATAATAAAACAGACATACATCCCTGAGAGGGCATGAACTTATAACCTTCATCACAGGTTCTGTGCAATGTGCTCCATTTATAAACTGAGCTACAGCTGTAGCCAGTGTCACTCTTCAAAGAAACACACAGTAGTTGTGTTTCCCACACTTGCAGAATGATAGAGACAAAAAGCATACACCCCACTGTGGACTTCATTCCATAACCTTCTTTACAGGTATTGGACAAGGCATTTCATTTATAGGCTGAGCTACAGGTGGAGGCAGGTAAAAACCTTTCAAGGGGCACATAGCAGTTGTGTGTCTCACACTTGCAGAATCAAAAAATAAGATATCTAATGATAATACCTCAGGACACCACCTTTGGAATCTAATTTATTGTCTTCAGGTATAGTTGGCAGTGTAATACTCTGCAAATACATTTACAGATTGTGGTGGACATACCCAGTTTCACTCAGTGATGCTCAGGTGTTGTGCATGGCTAGTGACTAACAATACAAGTAGTGCATGATAGTGGCTCTATATAATAGCTGGAAGTGTGAAAGGTGGCAAGCTTGCCCTTTGCTATATGTTGAGCAGTGCTAGTTCTCATCAGGAGTTCTTGGGCAGCAACCGTGTTTTCCATGACCCATCATGTGCAGTACAATTGCAAAAGATAGGTGAATTATAAACCCTTGATGGGCATGTGTGTAGTATGTTTATTTATTTTTGACACAATTAAATGGAAAAATGAATATAGGACACAAAAGGGAGAAGAACACCAGAATGGGATGGGGTTCCACAGCTGCAATCTCTGTCATCTTTGATTTAATGGGATATTACTCATCACCATGGGTATAATCAACAGCAGACGCTATTTGAAGATTATAGACATCTAATTTCCTGTCAATAATCTCCCCCAAAACATCTTTCAGCTGCCACTGAGTGACAAAGGTGTTACCTCTTCTGACACTGCTGCCAGTGAGTACAATACTCACAACATCTGGTGCATGGCTACCTGTAGTGAATGGTGCAGGAGGTGTAGAGGTAATTACTGCAAGTAGGAACTCAGATGAGCTGTGTGTATCTGTTTAGAGTGGTGCTGCTCCTGACACCTATCTAAGGGGGCTGACAGGCCTTGCTTTAGGGATGGGTGAAGGTCTTGATAGTGCAGATGCATATAATAGTAAAATAAATGGTGAGAAACAAAATGATATCCAAACTAAATGTATGAAATGGAAAGGATAGTGACAAAGAGTGAGGGATAAAAAATATAAATGCAATGGAAAGCTAATAATTGCCATTCAATTAACTTGCACATAATATACTTGACAGAACAACAGGCACACTTCCCAATCTAACAAGGTTGTTTGAATAGACAGCTGAGGGAGGGCATGAACTCATGGCCAACAGCTGCAGTAAGACAGGAAAAAAGGATTGCCATGAAGAGCTACCTCTACAAGCCAACAGAGGTTTGTCATCCATTACACAGTAATGAGATGTCTGAGACAAATTCACCTATAAAAAGAGAAATGCTGCTCATACATACATTTCCTTCCCAAATTATCAGTGAAAGAAACAAGTATATTGACAAATAGGAGACCTGGGCCAATAAGCTACTGGCCAGCTGGTGTCTAGTTGCCCAGCTTTGGTTACCAGGGATTGTTCTGTTGAGTGAAAGCTGGATTTGAAATCAGTCAACCTGCCAAACATGAACTAAGAATTGCAACACTTAATGTAGGTTCACTGACAGGATGGAGCTTGGAAGTGGATGACATAATGGTAGGAGGAGGCTGGACATCCTATGTATATAGTAAACAAGATGAAAGGGCAGTGTAGCAAAACCACTTGGCTTGGGAATCTGTTACTCAGGAGGAGGACAGACTAGAAATGGTCTGGGAATTGTGGTGAGACAGATGCTTCAGAAGGCCGTAAGAGTTGTAATCAGAATTAGTGACAGACTCATGGCAATCAGACTCCAACGTAAAGATAGGATAGTATTCATAATCTCAGCCTATGCCCCACAGCAGGGTTGTGATAGTGAGGAAAGAGTGCATTCAGACAGCAGTTGCAGGACCAACTAGATGAAGCAGGACAACAGGAATTGGTGTTGATAATAGGTGACCTGAATGTACATACTGGAACAGACAGAACAGGATATGAGGACTGCCTGGGTTCACATGGGTGAGTCATCAGGAGTAAAAATGGAGAGGCTGGACTTCTGTCTGGCAAATGGCTTGATAATAGCCAAAACAAAGTTCAGAAAGACAGATAGCCACAAGATCACATATAGGAGTGGCCAACATGAAACTCAGGTAGACTTCCACCTAATAAGGAAACAGCACTGGAGTCGAACTAGCAATTGCAAAGTTATCCCCGGTGAAACAGTCAGCCCACAGCATAAAGCACTGGTCGCCACAATCAGCTGCAAGCAGTAGACAGAGAAGAATCTAAGGCCAACACAGACCAGGCTGAAGACCTGGAATTTGACTGGAGAGAAAACATAAAAGTTTAAGGAATTACTCAAGGCTCTAACACATGAAGAAGATGAGGAAATAGGTGGAACTGAAGAAGAATGGCAGTGCCTCAAAAGAGCATGTGTGAGGACTGCAGAACAGACATGTGGCTGAGCCAGGTATGAAAATAAGAAATAAAAGGAAAAATGGTGGTGGAATACAGAAGTCCAGGAAGTCATCAAAAGAAAGAGGGCATACATGAAAAAGTGGGAGATAGAAAAGGCAGACCAGGCTAGGAAGGAATACTGGTTGGCTAACAAGGAAGTTAAGAAAGGAGTTGCAATATCAACAAAGAATCATAGGTTCATAAGCTCATAGGTGTGTACTAGGCTAATAGCCCTGGATCCTTTATAAGCCTAGCCCATAGGATTACCCTGGCATCATGCCACCCAACCTCAGTTCCCAGTGGCTCTGTCGAATAAAGCCACTTGAGTGATCCCTGGGGCACTCTATCAGTTTCTAGAAAGTAAGTCAGTAGATGGCACAAAGAAACTGTATCAGATTGCTATGTAAAGGACAGAAAGATAAAGAAGGTAGACATCCTCCATAAGGGATGTCACAGGACATTAAAGGCAGTTGAAAGGAGTGCTTCCAGCAGCTTCTAAATGAAGAAAACCTCACAGAAGCCATACTGCCCCAGACACAGCCTACAAAGAGAAGAGGACTGTCCCAGACACAGCCTACAAAGAGAAGAGGAAGACCCACTATAGAAGTAAGAACAGCACTAAGGAAAATTAAGTCACAGAAAGCAGCAGGCTCAGATGAGATTACAGTAGATATGATACAGATACTGGGTAAGATAGGGGAGAAATGGCTTCCAAGGAAACTCTCAGTAGTAATGACAGAAAGATGTATCCCAGATAACTGGAGAATTAGCATACTAGTGCCAGTGTTCAAGAGCAAAGGGGAAATTCACAACTGTGGGCAGTACAGAGGTAAAAAACTCCTGTCACATTGCTTGAAATTTCTGGAGAGGCTGCAGTGAGCTAAAGCTAGAGATGAGGAAGTAGTCCAACTGGGCATTCCTAGACTTGAAGAAAGCATACTACAAGGTCCTAAGAAAGCTGATTTGGGCATCCCTGTAGTGGTTTGAAGTCCCAGAAACATTGGTAGAATTAGTGCAAGCTATACACAAGGATCCAACGACTCAAGTATGAACAGTGTTCAGTCTTACAGAGGTGTTCCCAGTGGGAGTGAATGTGGACCAGTGCTCAGCTCCAAGCCCACTTCTGTTCATACTGGTGATGCACTACATTAGCAAACAAGTCAGAGGGTATAGATCAACAAAGCTTCTGTATGCGGATGATGTGGCATTGCAGGCAGACTCTGAGCAAGAACTTCAGCAAAGGATAGGGGAATGGAATGCAAAACTGAAGACACATGGGATGAAACTGAATACAGATAAGACAGCTGTAATGGCAGCAAATGGTGGAGTTCAGAAGAAGCTGAAACTTGAGATAGAAGGGAAAATAGTGGTACAGGTTAATACCTTCAAGTATCTGGAAGGGTGGTTGTGAAGAAGGGAAGTTTGAATGAGGAGGTCAAAGCTAGAAACAGAAGGGCTGTAGCCAACTGCCAGAGAGTGTCAGGTGTAGTATATTATATAAGAATGCCATAGAATCTGAAAAGTAAGGCATACAAAACGGTGGTGTGACCAGTAATACTGTATGGTAAGACACCTGGGCAAATAAAGGCAGAGTAGTTTAGGAAGTTAGAGGTAATGGAGATGAAGTGTCTGAGACAGGTGGTAGGGTGTACACTGTGGAACAGAGAAGGAAAAGAAGTCATAAGAGCAGAAGCCTAAGTAGCTCCAACTGCAGAAAAGTTCAAAGAGAACAGAGTACAGTGGTTTGGGCACATGCACAGCAAAACAAGAGACAATCTGGTGAAGAAGATAGGCAAGAAGAAGACAAAAGGAAACAAGGGCAACCAGCAAAAAGATGGATGTATTGTGTGAGAGGAAGAACTGCAACAGTCAGGCATGAACATCGAAGAAGGCAGGACACTGGCATTGAATAGTGAGAGATGGTGACAGCTGATGACACCCTGACTCCATGAAGAAAATGGGTAAAAGGGATTGATGATGATGATGGCAGTAACATACTTCCCATGAGTAATGCTGTACCTATTACTATAAGACAGACACCTCAAAGGCTAAATTGTTATGACAGATGATGGGGAGTACTCAGAGGCATCATCATAATGTGGAAACACAACCTTGACATCTGAAACCATTTGCCCAAGTAAATTGTGGATGCTCATGCACGTACATGCTCTCTCTCACACACACACACACACACACACACACACACACACACACACACACACACTCACACATGCACACTAAAAATATTCAACAGTCATACTTATACCTTTGAAACATGGAAGTTGTCCACAGATGTGGCAGTAATTTATGAAAGGAATACTGTACAGAATTTAATCTATACTACTTTTAATATTTACTTCTTACAAACTGTAAATTGTGAAGCAGGTATACTCACCCAGTGTCTCCTGCTGTGCAGGTGCCTGTTCACAGCATTCTCTTCTTGGGATAAGAAGAGAAACACAGCAGTGTGTAATATCTGTTGATGGCACAGAAAGACACTTGATATTTATAACTAATATAAGTTCTACTTATAGAGCATTGCTTCCCCTGGACAGACCATGGACACAGCCTCAATGCCTGCTCATACCCAGAATAACCAAATCTCACAGAGGGGGCAGATTAAGTGTGCTGGCCTCTACCAATTTGCCTCTGACAGCTGTGGGCAGAGTGGTGCTCCTGAGGTGTGGGCAATGGTGCTCACTGGAGACATGATTACTTCCCTCACCATAAGGTTGGTGTGTCTGTAGCCTCAACAGAGAGTATTTTTAAGGCCATTGTGGAGGCACAGGCTCATAGACATGCAACCAACAAGCATATAGCCAGGGCTGCACCATATCAAGTGCAACTCCTGGTAGAGCCAGCTTTCATGGGTGGGGGCATTTTCAAGATATGAAACCCCTTCAGTGCATGCCCTGGACCTGTTCAGTGTGTCAAAGTGCAGTGTTGCTACTACTGCTGAGACTGTGTCCAAGGAGACCCACAATCACATCTCCATAGCCCCCAGTACATCACATACACACACATGCATAGACTTTCACCAATATTGGTCCATTATGGAGAGAGAAATTCCAAAGTCCCCCGACACACACACACACAAAACAGTAATGACAGGACACACAAAAGCATGTTTTACTTTTGTAATCCTTAGCACTTACATATTTCCAGGTGAAGGACATCCATTACTTTTCTCCCTTCCCAATTTGTGCCAAAGATGATAACTGTGTCCTGCCCTATGTACTTGTTATCTGTGTTGCCTGTCTCTGATGCAGTGTTACCAGCCTATGCATGAGTAAGTACAACCTGATTTTAGTTTTACATACATCAGTTTTACTGCAGTGTATCTGCTTTACTCTAGTCTTCAATGTCCTGAAGCTATGTGCAAGCCGCTGCCTCATTGGTAGTGCCACAACATTCTACACTTGCCTCCATCTGGCAAGATCATCTCCTGCTGCTATCTTTTCCACTGAACCCTCAGCTGACATAGCAACCGGTGGCTCTTGTCCTGGGAACAGGTTCTACTGCAAGTGCACACAAAGCTGTAACTTCTTCTCAGTATAATATTGTGCAACATTGTGCAAACTGATACTTGTTGTACACGTGCCAAGGTGATACTGCAGGACATCACTGGATGAATCTAGAAAGTGGAAGTATAACTTCAGCAGTCTGAACACTAGCTCAGTAGTGTTCCTTCTTTGAAAATGGGCACAGTTGTATCACTTGTGTGGAATTTTACCTTTGTCAATATGTTGATACTGGTTACAGGGGTTTCATATATGTTGGACTCATAATAACTGCCTGGTGTCCTGCACACACATTGAAGATGGTATCCTGTGTATTACTGACCACTGAGCAATTGATGGCGTGATTCCCCTATTGGTTCATGCACCTTCTTCCTAGTTCACCAAGTGGTGACCTTTATTTCAACATGGCAAAGTGTAAGGATCCTAGTACCTTGGGAAATGGCTATATCATAGAAAACACGCACAGAGTTGATTGTTTCTTTTCTGGTATGAGGGAACCATAAATGCTCCCTCACATGCTGAAGCATGACATCTGATGGAGTATTCTCAAGGAGGATGTCTGAAATTCCACCCACTGTATTTCTGATAGGTCGCAGAAAGGTCTCTGTAGGAAATATATGTAAAGCCTCACATACCTTAGTATCCATCAATATAGCTACTCCACAACTCCCAAGGGGCTGCATATGAGGCCTCCACATGTCCACAATTTCTTGGAAGGTGTCCCTGTTTACATGGTACTGGTCCACAATGTCAGGGTCACGGAGTCCATGAAATGTTATGTGTTGTTGGATGACCCAGCACACCTGGGGTGATGTTACACACCATCATGCACAGTAACAACTATAAGATCCACTTGTAGATATATATTTACTATTACAGCAGCAACCATTAACATTCTTTATTGATTCCTCTACCTTCAACAGGAATATTTGGCCACATTCAAACCTGCTGCTGGTGCAGTCCCATTGTATGGCATTTATACATTTATGAATCAGCCCACCATCTTGTTTTGCCTCATTAGCATACACCAGGAAGCTCATTTTAATAATGTTGTTATTTACTGTTATTATATGGCTATTAGGACATACTGCACCCAGTCATGCTGTGTGTCCTGCTTGTTTCATTGAGCATTTGTTTATGAAATGCACACACCATTGCACATGGCCACTCGTCAAGCATATTTTCTTAATACAATGTAGTAAAGTTTTCTGAATCTTAGTGATTGTCTTCATTAGAAGCATGTAAAAATCCAACTGGAGTATATCTGTTTTTTAGCATTAAGACTGGATTGCATTCTATATTTATAGTTTAGAGTCCAGTACAGATATAGCTGCAGGTTATAGGGCTACATTGAATCTGTTTTATAAATGTATCTCTTGTGCTAAAATTCAGATTCACACAATTATGCAGTCTGTGATTGTCCTGGATGGTAATTCTGATTCTCCTCCAACTCCTTTGATACTTCTTTTAGAATTAAAATGCCATTATTCAGCTGCGTGAGTCCAAGGGTTAATAAACCTATTTACCCGCTCTACATAAACTGCTAATCATAACAATCATTATGCTGACTCTGATTTTGATTTACTGAATTCTTTAAGTTTGATAGGGAAGTAAGTAACTTTACTAAACCTGCTTGAACTTCCTGATTTTGCCATTTTTTCTCCTGACCTCTCACTTCTGTAAATCCTTTCTCTCCAGGCCTCATTAAATATTATGCACCTTGTGACACTCGGTTCTCCTTCCAACTGAGGCATCGTGATTCTGTTAACAAAACTAGGTGCTTCTGACATTTTAATCATCTTGTATGTTTTCTAAGGATATTAATTTGATGTTCTCTGACACATTTCTTCTAATCTGTCAGTTTATTGCTTTCTCTTCTGTATCACTAATTCTGAGAGTTTTGCTAAGGTAAGGGTCTTCTGTATGTTCTAAACCTGAATAGTTTCTGTGATTTTGTTCATCACGATGGATGCTTCTGACGCTTTTTGTCCTATTGTACACTTTCCTTCTTCTTCTTCTTTCGGCTTCTCCCGTTAGGGGTCGCCACAGCAGATCAACTGTTTCCATTTCTTCCTGTCCTCTGCATCTTGGTCTGTCACACCAACTGCCTGCATGTCCTCTCTCACCACATCCATAAACCTTATCTTAGGCCTTCCTCTTTTCCTGTTACCTGGCAGCTTCATCCTTAGCATCTTTTTCCCAATATACTCTGCATCCCTCCTCAGCACATGTCCAAAACAACGTAATCTTGCCTCACTGGATTTGTCTCTAAACCTTCCAACCTGGGCTGACCCTCTAATACACTTATTCCTAATCCTGTACATCCTCGTCACACCCAGTGCAAATCTTAGCATCTTCAACTCTGCCACGTCAAGCTCTGACTCCTGTCTTTTTGTCAGTGCCACTGTCACTCCTGACACTCTTCTTCACCCACTCCATCCTGCCTGTACTCTCTTCTTCACCTCTCTTCCACACTCACCATTACTCTGAACTGTTGATCCCAAGTACTTAAACTCATTCACCTTCGCCACCTCTACTCCCTGCATCCTCACCATTCCTCTGTCCTCCCTCTCATTCACACACATATATTCTGTCTTAGTCCTGCTGACCTTCATTCCTCTTCTCTCTAGAGCATATCTCCACCTCTCCAGGGTCTCCTCTACCTGTTCCCTACTCTCACTACAGATCACAATGTCATCTGCAAACATCATAGTCCACGGGGACTCCTGTCTGATCTCGTCTGTCAACCTATCCTTCACCATTGCAAATAAGAAAGGGCTCAGTGCTGATCCTTGATGTAATCCCACCTCCACCTTAAACGCATCCGTCACTCCCACCGCAGACCTCACCGCTGTCACACTACCCTCGTACATATCCTGTACCACTCTTACATACTTCTCTGACACTCCTGACTTCCTCATACAATACCACAACTCCTCTCTAGGCACCCTGTCATATGCTTTCTCTAAATCCACAAAGACACAATGCAAATCCTTCTGACCTTCTCTGTACTTCTCCAACACTCTCAGAGCAAACATCGCATCTGTAGTGCTGTTTCCTGGCATGAAACCATACTGCTAATCACTAATCATCACCTCCCTTCTTAACCTAGCTTCCACTACTCTTTCCCCTAACTTCATGCTGTGGCTGATCAGTTTAATCCCTCTGTAGTTACTACAGCTCTGCACATCACCCTTATTCTTAAAAATCGGTACCAAAACACTTTTTCTCCATTCCTCAGGCATCGTCTCACTTTCCAAGATTTCATTAAACAATCTAGTTAAAAACTCCACTGCCATTTCACCTAAACACCTCCATGCTTCCACAGGTATGTCATCTGGACCAACAGCCTTTCCGTTCTTTATCCTCTTCATAGCTATCCTTACTTCCTCCTTGCTAATCCACTGAACTTCATGAATCACTATCCGCACATCATCCAACCTTCTCTCCCTCTCATTCTCTTCATTAATCAACCCCTCAAAGTACTCTTTCCATCTGCTCCACACACTCTCCTCACTTGTGAGTACGTTTCCCTCATTATCCTTTATCACCGTTACCTGCTACACATCTTTACTAGCTCGGTCCCTCTGTCTAGCCAATCGGTACAGGTCCTTTTATAGGTTCATAGGTTCATAGGTTCATACTAGGCTATCTGCCCGAGGGCATTTATAAGCCTAGCCCATTGTTTTGTGGCTTACGCCACCCCTTTAGTATGGGGAACTATACCCATTATTTTGCTGTGCCTCTGTCGAGCAGTGACACTGAGGTAATTCCTGGGGTATATCTGCGATCTCCCATCCATTGGTCAAGATTTCTCTTGAACAAGGCCAGCGAGGTGCTCTGCCTCACATGTACCGGGATTTTGTTCCACAGCATAGGGAGTCTTTGGGTGATGAATCTATCCCTCCAGCACGTCCTATTAATAGCCGTGTCGAGGTTTAAGTCTCCCGCCCTTGTGGCTCTGATGGATCTAGATTTTTGAGGTGAAGCATATTCATCAAATCTGGGTTTGACATGGCCTTGTATGTTAGGCAAAGGTCACCTCTGAGCAAGCGGTAAGCAACTGAATAGAGCTGGAGTTCTTTCAGTCGGGCAGCATAGGACAGATTTTTGAGACCCTTTATCCTTTTGGTGAGGAACTTTTGTGGCCTCTCCAGCTGCTGCAAGTGTCGGGTCAGATACATTCCGAATGGGGCATTGTACTCAATCATTGGTCTGATGAGTGATGAGTAAAGGGAGACTATGACCTCCCTTGATCTAGATGAGAATCCCTTCATGATAAGGTGGGCAATGTAGAAGGACTTCCTAACTACTTTAGCTACATGGGTGTCGAATGACAGACTACTATCAACCTGGGTCCCCAGGTCCCTGATAACTTCTTCTGTGCTCAGTGGATTGCCACCTATTTGGTAGCTAGGGGTAACCTTGTTTTTCCCGAAGGGTATGACTATGCATTTTTTGACATTTAACTTTAGGCCGTGGCTCTGGCACCAGTTATCCATTTCTGTGAGACCCTTCTGAAGGATATCTGTGTCAGATGTGTTTTCTACTATGGCGCCCAGTTTGCAGTCATCTGCAAACTTTGTCAGCCATAACCCTCCTGTGTTTGCTTGTACTTGGAAAAGTAGATGCCAAACAAGAGTGGGCCCAGGACTGAGCCCTGTGGGACACCACTTGTGACAGGCTTTGAGTCTGACATGGCGCCAGCAACTCTGACCCTGTGGGTTCTGTCACTCAGCCAGTTTGCAACCCATCTTGTGATGTATGGGTTAACATTTAAGCTGATGAGTTTTTCAATGATACCCGAGTGGGGTATTGTATCGAAGGCCTTAGCCAGATCGAGGTAGGCTGTATGGACTGCCTTTCCCTCATCAATGGCTTTGGTGACTGTTTCGAAAAAGTCAACCAAGTTTAAAAGGCATGATCTGCCTTTGACAAAGCCAAACTGGGTTGGATCCAAAATCTGCAAATTCTCTATGTCTTTATTTATGAGGTCCATTATGATCCTCTCCATGGCTTTGCAGATAAGGCTTGTCAAGCTAATGGGCCGGTAATTTCCAGGGTCTGTGGAGGCACCGCCTTTGTGAAGTGGGACCACAGTTGCAGTGCGCCACTCCCTGGGTACGTATCCAGAGGTAAGACTTTGATTAAACAGCTGTCCTAGCTGTGGGTTTAATTCCTCATTGAGTTCGTGGAGCACACAGCCGGGGACACCATCGGGTCCCATGGATACTGTGTTTTTTGCTTTGGAGAGAGCAGTTCTCACTTGGGCGGTGGAGATGTTTGGGGGGCTGCACTCATTTGGTATAGATATCTCTCCTTTTGGGGGGGAGAAGTTTGCACTGAACCTGTCAGCCAGTATGTTGGCAATGTCTGTAGGATCAGTAATCTTCACATCATTTTGAACTAGTTCTGAGCATATCTGGGAGTTTCCTCCTAGGTTTCTAACATAGCTAAAGAAGGCCTTATGATTGTCTTTTGAGTCTTTAGCTATTTTTCTCTCGAAATTTGCTTTGGATGATTTTATGAGAGCTCTTAGTTTTTTACTTATAGTGATCAAGAGTGTCTTACTTTTTAAGGATTTTGCTCTATCTTGTAGTAGCTTCCTCCTTTTGTTGTAGAGTTTGTTTATGGCTGGGGTCCACCAGACTGGACGCTTGCCTTTGGTACAAAGAGTCTTTGTTTTGCTTGGGATTGCTTTATCCATGCAGTCCTGCAGGTGCTGGTAGAAGGCGTTTGTAAGTGATTCAGCGGCTTGAGTATTGTTTTCCGCCGGCTCGGGGGCCTGAAAGGAGACCACACTAGTCTTTAGAAGTGTGAAGTCGGCTTTTGAGAAGTTCTTTACTGTGGTCTTTTTATTTCAGGTGGGGTGGGATGAGGACCTCCAGCGAGATTAGTTTGTGATCTGATCTCACCAGTGAGGGGTATACTTCCGGTGTTGAACATTGTGCTCCCATGTTCGTGATGATGAGATCAAGTATGTTATCTCCTCTTGTGGGGATGGTGACTAGTTGTTCCATGGCATTTGAGTTTATGAATTCCAGGAACTTTTGGGCTAGGGTGTTTGGGCTTGAGTAGTGTTCCCAGTCTATATTAGGGTAATTGAAGTCACCTAGTATGATGGTGTTTGGTGATACATTTATCCCCTCTAGTGTTTTCAGGAAGGCCATGTGAGTTTCCTGAGTTTGTGAGGGTGGCCTGTAACATGCTACAATTTGCAGAGCAGTCTTGCCTATGGTTAATTGCACCTGGATGGTCTCCGATGCATCGTGCGTTGCCACCAGTCTTGAGGTGTGGGTGTCCTTGATGAATATGGATACCCCCTCCTTTCTTGGTATTGTCCGGATTTTGGGGCGGAACGCATGATATGAGGTAAAACCTGATAGCGCTGGGGTGCTCTCAGGAGCCTTGAACCAGGTTTCTGTCACAGCACAGACATCGATGTTCTCCATACTGAGAAGGGCCTCGAGTGCGTGCATTTTGAGATTTAGACTTCTGGCATTGAGCAGCATTACCCTTAGTTTTTTCCTTTTTGTGTTCTAGGGTGGTAGGTTTAGAATTTGAGCCTTGCCTAAAAAGGCACTATGGGGTGGCAAGAGCCTTTGCCAATATCCGGAATCCCAGGGTGACAGGTGCAAGCCGCCCCTTGCGGCAGCGTGGCTTGTCCAGCATGTCATCCCAGGCAGACAGATACTGGATCCCCTTTGAATGACACCAGTGTTTAAGCCAATTGTTAAAGCTGATCATCTTATCTCTGTATTGTGGCATCATTCTTGGTGAAGGTAGGATACTGCTCAAGGTCAGGGTCATACCTGCCTGGGCTACATAATCAGAGAGCTCCTCAATGTCTCTTTTCATGTAGTCCAAGGAGGTGCGTCTCAGGTCGTTTACACCAGCGTGGACAATGACTGAGTCATATTTGTACCTGCTGTTGAGAGACCTGAGTGCTTGCGTTATGTGGCGGATTCTAGCGCCCGACAGGCAGCTTACTGTGACCTTCTCCTTACTCAGTCTGGTGAGCGGGACATCAGTGTGTCTGACTATGGAGTCACCAATGACTAGTGTGTCTGGCATTGTGTTTGGCCTTAAGGGCTGTGACTGTTTGACACTCTGACTGTGAGGTCTATGTGTTGCGGGTGTTGTGTTCTGAGGTGGTGGTTGTTTGGGTGTCTGCTTTGGTGGCCTCTGCTGTTTTGGTAGATTTTTGATCAGAGCCTCCGAGTATGTCTTTGTGTGTTTATGTGTATGATTTGAGGTTGTAATGGTACTATGTGAGACTGGGTCTATAGTGTGTGTGGTAACCTTCTCCTCCTGACTGGTCTTGCCAGTCCTATGTTGAGAGAGCTCAGCCTCCAGTTTGGCCGTATAGTTGCATCTCTCGCATGTATTTGTGTTTTGTGGGAGGAGGAAAGGGTTGTCTGTGTACATGAGGCAATTGAAACATTGCCTCAATATTCCCAGGTTCACCAGCTGAGCAGGAGAGGACACTAGCAACTGATCACTCGACATGCTAGAAGGGTAGACGAAAAACTTTAAAAATAGATTCCGGGGGACGTGGGTGACCAAGAAATGGGGGGTTGCCTTTTTGGGGTACTATCTATGACAAGAGTGCCGTGTCAAGGTAATAAGTACTGTAGGAGCAAGTGCTAGGTTTAATAGATAGAGAATAGTCTACTTGGAGTCAAGTAGAGTTGATCTTTTAGTTATAGGATACGCTGATTTGATCAGTAGTATAGTTCGAGGAAGGTAGTTTTAAGGGAAAATTTGAAGAGTGGACTTTAGGTAGCCCGAATAGTTTAAACCTGCTTAACCGGCACTGCCCTAGTGTGCAACAGTGGCAGCTCCGCTAAATCGCTCTAAATCGGCTAACGCTTAGCTGCTTTATACCAGGGGCTGGAAAAGCTAGAAACTGGCCCAAAACGACCAATAAACTACTAGTTACTGGCTGAAACCTCACAAAACTGGACAAAGGCAGCTCAATGCTTCCCACTCCCACTGGTAAGCAAGGTAGCTTCCCTTCCCCAAATAAGGCAAGGAAACAGTACACAGGAACTACAACCAAAGCCCAGGAATCAGCAACTCTGAAACTGGACTAAACTAGTAAAGCAGGAAAGCAAGGTAGCTTCCCTTCCCCAAATAAGGCAAGGAAACAGTACACAGGAACTACAACCAAAGCCCAGGAATCAGCAACTCTGAAACTGGACTAAACTAGTAAAGCAGGAAAAACAAGAGATATTTTTTTCTTTTTTTTCTTTTTTTTCACAAAACAGGCAGAAACAGGTACAGCAAACACTTATAAATGCTATGAATCAGCTACTACAGCTTACACAGAAGAATTTGCTACAAATACAGTCAAATAGTAACAAACAAGGATTCCAAGTGCAATATTAAGTTAAATGCAGTAAAAACAGCTTCAATGTAACAGAAAGGCAGGCGAAATACAGTTGCTAGGTATTCAGATGTGGAAAGCAACAAAAAATATACTTAGTATCCTTGCCACCTCTCTCTTTGCCATGCACCTCATCTCCTTATACTCTTGTCTACTTTCTTCATCTCTTTGACAATCCCTCTACTTCTTCGCCAACCTCTTTCTCTGTATACTCTCCTGTGCTTCTTCATTCCACCACCAGGTCTCCTTGTCCTCCTTCCTCTTTCCAGATATCACACCAAGCACCCTTCTAGCCATCTCTCTTACTAGCTCTGCTGTAGTTACCCAGCTATTCAGTAACTCTTCACTGCCACCCAGTGCCTGTCTTAACTCTTCCCTGAACATCACCTCACAATTACCTTTTTTCAATTTCCACCATTTGATCCTTGGTGCTACCCTCACACTCATCCTCCTCTTCTTGATCACCAATGTCATCCTACAAACCACCATCCTATGCTGCCTAACTACACTTTCCCCTGCCACCACTTTACAGTCTCCAATCTCCTTCAGATTGGCCCTTCTACATAAGATATAATCCACCTGTGTGCATCTTTCTCCACTCTTGTATGTCACCCTATGCTCCTCCCTCTTGTTAAAATATGTATAAATGGATTTAATCCTGTTTTGGGTTCCACAAATTTGTGAATCTTCTCACCTCTGTGGAAACCTCTACCTGTGATGTTTTTGTTGATTTTAGGTTTTTCTTCCTTCTCCTTGTCAGCTTCAGACCCTTGGGAGCCTATTACCAAATAGTACTAATTTACTCCCTCTTAGAATGAGAGATGTATGCCAACATCATAAGGAATTCTCTCTTCAAGGGCAGCTTTTATTTTGGATTTGCCTTAACTACTGCAATCATCCCTCATCATCTCAGGCCTCATATCTGGACTTCCATAAACATGCAAGTTCCTAAACATGGGCAGTGTACACGATATACTTCTCAATTACCTGCACGATTGCAGCTCTTCCGCACATTTAGAGGATATTTTGGGCTATAAAAATCTGCTGCTCATCTCCAAAAAAAGTTAAGCTGCTAGAAGTTGCTCCCTCACCCACCAGCTTGTCATAAGGTTGTCAGATCAGAGGCACAATGGCTACTTCCTGGACACCAGCCTCACTAACTTAAACTATGCTGGCATCTGTGCAAGAAGAGAATTTCAGCATCCTGCACTCTAAATCAGGTTAAGTTTGTAACAGGATGGGCAGACAGATTGCATTTTCCTCCGGTACTTCTAGACTGACAGCTAAATCTACTTAGGGACTTTGCAGTAATAGTCCTGTGTCGAATACTCAGAATACATGTGCTTAGACCCTGGACAGTCTGACGTGGCATATTTGTTGTGTAATTTCTGTGCTTTAATCACAACTAACTCAATGCATTATAAACCAAAGAGATAAAATGCATACAGGACCAATGTATGAGACAGTCATCGTCTAACCAAAGATTTTACTTTATATTTCTTGACAATTACACTAAAAGGTCAGTGCACAAACGTGTTAAATGACTGTATGCAGAAGTTGAACAATTAATGAATTTAAACATCAGATAGATTAAATATTCTGCTAAATGCATTAATAATGTTGATTTACTAAACCTAAACTAATAGTATTAGGATATCATTTTTGCCTATATCTATCTGCTGACCTGTAGAAGGAAGGGTTAATTGGTAACCTCTTACACTTCTGTCATGCATATCCACTGCAACCATCTGCAACAGAATCTTACCAAATCATGAAAAAAAAAGAGAAAACAGAAAGAAGACAGGCTTTTTCTTTAAAATTTCTGAAATAATGTTATACTATGCCTGGCAGCACTGGGAAATGATAGCTCTCCAGTTGTTTTCAGAATGGAGAAAAACAGCAGTGTCCTCTGCATTTATGGATCTTAATGTTCTTTGGTCAGGAGGAGTCATACCTTCTGCTTTATTTAATGTTTATTTGGAATACCTCAGTACAGCTTCTATAAATGATTCTCTACAGGGGTGTTGGTAGAAGAACAGGCCTTATGTTAAAGTCATGTGGCTTTATTTCTTTACCTGCAAAGATGCTATTTCTGTAATATATTAATCCTGCATGTGGCATTCATGCTTATGAACTTAGATATCAGCTTCTGTTCTGTTCTTGTCTCTTGCACCTCTAAAGTTTATATATTTTAGTTTTTATATAGTTCTGAAGTTTATATATTTAAGTTTTATATATACATATACATATATGTAACTGTTATCAAACAGCACTGCAGCAGAAATCAGAATATAAATCTTTGAACACAGATACACTTATTAGACTTGTACATGTGTACATCTTGTGAAACAGTAATTTTAAGTGGAAAAAAATAAAACTTGCTGAAATATTTAATAATTGCTTTCTTTATCTAATTTTATTAGAAAAGTGCTTCTTCTATTATTAATAATATAACATTATTTTCATTAAATATAAAGCATGTTCATAGCCTAAGCAACCAAATAAATGGCCTTCCAAATTGTCACAGCTCTGTGGCTCGTTATTTGTAATGCCAAGACAGTTCAGGAACTGATTGGCTAACAAAAAGAATGCAGTAACTGTGGAATTCACTAAACGGTTGTGGTAATTGTCTATTGTATGTTAGCAATTACCATAACAATGAGAAAATGTGATTTGTAGGCAGCTATGGCTGAAATGAGGATGACATTACTATCATCTCCTTAGCATGCCTGTGGATCGTACACTAGTTGTCACTAGCACGATCAGGTCTGGCAACTGTAATGTTCTCCTGAGTAGCCCATGCATCGTGTTGGTAAAAATACCCCCTACACACACACACACACACACACACACACACACACACACACACACACATACACACACACACTCACACTCATGCAGCTTCATTCATGCCACTGCTGACATGCTCAAACACTTGCCCACACACATGCACACACTAATACCACTTGAACACCCACATCCTTACAGAACTTACTTGTCTCACAACTGCTAACTTAGTAGTGAATAGGTGAGAGAAACATTTTTACAGTGGTCACTTTTTCCTCCAACAGAGAGCTCTTACACAGCCAAGTGATTCAAATAATCACTTGGCAATGTAAATAAGAAGGCACTGGCATTTAAGGGGTACAGCATATAGCCTAATTAGCATTATTCCCCCCCATTGACTGTCTAATTATTTTGCTTCTCTATCAAAGAGACCTCCCTCCATGTTGATGTTCCTTTGAGCAGAAAACCTCAAAGGTTCGGCAATCTAACTAATAGAAAGGCTTACTTCAAGGGGGGATTGGCTATTTTAAGGCTTTCCCGTCACAGTAAGTTTTTCCGAATCCCAGTTTAAGAGTTTATGAAAAATCAAAATAGAATGATGGTTATAAAAGATTGCCAAATATACTTTTGATATACTTTTCAAAATTACGTTTACAACATCTCAGCGAGATATTGTGATTGCTTATATCAGTTTATCTCCCTCTATCCCTCTGTCCCTCTCTCCGTCTTTCTCTGTCCCTCATTCAGTCATACTCACACTCTCACTTACGACACATACTCTACAATAGCAGTGTCACCTGCTCAAATACAGTCACTTAATGCATGTATGTCAGTTTCAGGTATTGCATTAAATACATCCTCAGCATTTTCAAAATAAGCCAACAATAGCAAAAGGTATATAGATTTTATGAGTTAAATTAAGAAACTAATTGTTCTCTGAAATAAATAAATAAAATAAATAAATAAATAAATAAATACAGTTACTTGAAAAAAACATTTTTGAGGTGAGTGACCCCCCCCCCCTGATGCCCAGGATTGAGCTCCCCCAACCCCTGCTACTTACATATACTAACTATGAGCTTGCTCTTTCTTGGAAAAAGGAAAAATACCCAAGACAGCACAGCCATAATCTTTGATTACAAAATATGGCACTCACACAGTAGTAATCAGACATTAAATTGTTGATCACTAATATCTCACATGTAAGGCTGCCATCCATATTTTTAGCCATTGTATGGATCCAATCAGGTATGAACCCTACAAAAGAAAATATCTATTTTCATTGCTGTTAGCCACAAACCCGTTAAATTGAATAGATACAGTACAATGTTTAGATATGATGGCCAAGAGAATCCTACATGAGGTTCATTCCAGCAATTACAGCATCTGACAAGTACAGTTAAAGTAAATAAAATAATACCAGATATGAGTATGCATCAGACAGAATGTATCAGATGATGTTATTAGGTAGTAGTAGGACCAGTGATCTCGAGATGAGAAAAATCATCAGAACACTGAATGCCACCTGCATCTCAGTCAATGCTCTGTCTCTGTGATTATGATCAGGAAGTTAATATATTCTTATGTCCAAAAAGAGAAATGCTGGTATTGTATGCAGGGTTTTTCAATGGAAGTATGATTCTCCCATAATGTTCTCATATATACTGTACTAAAACAATACAAAATGTTTGTTTTACATACTCAGCTTGTATAGAATTATGTATTAGCTTGTGTATTGAAGCATCTAATCATTTTCTTTTTTGTTTATGGAGATTTAAATCACTAAAACACAGAGCTGATGTAATGATACTTTTTCTTACATTGATACTTGGACCTGCAGTGGTTTTACAGTACAGTCTATGTTAGTCTAAACTTTCCTTACATTGATACTTGGACCTACCGTAGTTTTACAGTACAGCACGTTAGTCTACTAAAACACATCTTGCCATCAATGCTTTCTATTGATTTCTGTCAGTGGCGAGGATGAAGTTTCTAATTTTTATGATTGTTTCATCCCAAGCATAACAGTCCAGTACCAATATCTCTGCAGTATTAGTGGCCTGGATGACCAGACCTGAGGCCTGGCTCCCTAAGGTGTGCCTCAGCCATTCATTCATCTGTTGACTAGGTTATTCAACTAGATAACAAAAAAAAACATTGCTGTGTATTTTGGAAAGACTCAACATTGTTTGCAAAAAATATTAAGAAAATGTCAATGATGTTAATAAAATAATGGAACAAAAGATTACAGTTATATGCAAGATTTATAAATATGATTCAATGGTATGATCATGACATTTCCAGAATCAACAAAATACAAAACCATATTAATAAGATGTTGAAAAAACTTAACACACACAGTTCAGCTTTTTAAATTGCTAGCCTTCTGGCATAAGTCTAGTCCTTGATGAAATTGTGACAATGATTTTCTCAAAATAAATAAATAGTAGTATATGTCAATATACATGTTAATGAGATGTTAACGGCACACATGGACCAATAATAGAAAATCAACCTCTGCCAACCTCTGCTATGTTAGGACTCAAAAGATCATAAAATACATGCCTGAAATACATGACATCAGAAAACGAAACTGTTGCGCAGCAAAACATTGTCAATACAATCAGATGCATGCTAGACAGGAATGAAGCAATGTCTGTAATTAAGACAATCTAGAACTGACTCATGATTTAGGTAATGGGGGAGCTGGTAAGGGAGAGTGAGAGGTCATGGCAAATACTTATCCATCTAGTGGGGAGGTTTATAAACCTTCTTTGTCATGTGTATTTTCAGAGTCATCACATTGTTTTATTGTTAGGTTGTGAAATAATGTTTCCTGTTGGTGATATGTCGTTATAGTCTAGAATTTTACTGAATAAGAGAGGTCATATAATATAGCAATAACCCACACCTGGGTGTGGGTAATGCTGGATTTACCCATGGTTGGTGTGGTTTGGTCATGAGGGCAAAGCCCGAGTGGCCAAACAAAGACAACCGTGGGTAAATCCAGCATTACCCACACCCAGAAGTAGGTTATTGCTATTATACAATGACATTTAAGAAAAAAAAATATTACTTTTCTTAAATAATGACATTGTATAATGCCTACTTGCTGCCCTTCCGCAGCTGTCTGGTATTCTGTGGCAGTTCTGATGTACTGCGCATGCGTATGCTTACACAGTACATCAGAGCTGTGGGTGGAAGCAACAGAGAAAACGAGATCTCCGTTGCTTTTTACAAACTGTCTCGCTATGTTAAAGGAGTTTAACATGGCGAGACAACTTTGAAAACAAAGGAGAATCTCAATTGCTTTTTTTAAAGCTGTCTCGCTATGTTAAACCCATTTAACATAGTGAGACAGCTTTAAAAAAAGCAACGGAGAAAGCAAGATCTCCGTTACTTTTTTTAAAGCTGTCTCATTATGTTAAACTCCTTTAACATAGCGAGACAGTGTGTAAAAAGCAACGCAGATCTTGCGTTTTCCATTGCTGTAAAAAAAGACTTATACTAATGGAAAAAGTCCGGGCGACCGGACCTTTTTCCATTAGTATAAGTCTGATTTACAACGTGCATGCTGGTCAATCAGTGTGCAAATTTTGGAATATTATTGGGGGGTCGTTGTATAATATAGGGTATAAAACATTCAAACGGCAGTCTTACAATGAAATGCAAAGTCAGTTAGAGGCCAGGCTGTATATGTACTAATTATTAATATTTTGAGAAAAAACATTTAAAATATTTCTGACATAGGTCTTCGCCATGCCGTCTTTAGTTTATCATACTTTGTACTCAAAGTGACACTAGCAGCCAGAATTGCACAACAGCACTATAGTTCATGTTATTAAGAGCCAAAGCTGGTAGGCTGAAAATATTTAAGAAAATATTTAGAAATGTTAATATTCAACAATCATTTTGCAAATTTTACAGCAATGCTTGCACAGATCATGATGTGGAGAAGTTTGCATACATCTCAAATAAGTTTTTCCCCTAGCATTTTTAGTACAATTAACCCAGAGCCCCTTGTATTATCAATATAAATAGCTCAGGGGCAGGCCAAATTTACATGTCATCCCTGTCCATAAAGAACAAGGGTGCTAATCCAGGGGTAAACTTGCGGTTTCCCTTCCACTCATCCAGATTACACTTGAATGGGTGAAGAGTGGGGAGGACAATTTTCCAGAGAAGTGGTACTATCTTAGATATTATCTGTCCTTCTAGTATCTTCTATTTAAATTGGAGAAGATATTGAAATCTCTTAAGTAGGTGATTCTACCACTGTTACTTGTGGATGTGTAGTAGATTTGAAAGGATGAGGTTAGTAGACACTCTATAAGCGAGGTAAAGATTACCTCTCAGTAGCCTGTAAGATAACAGAAAGATGAATAGATCCTTGAGATGATCCATGTAGCTTTTGTGACTTAGGGCCTTGATTTTCTTAGGGAGAAAGCACTGTGGTCACTCAAGTTGAGTGAGGTGTTTGTAAAGGTACATACTGAAGAGATCATTATACTCAATGATCAGACTAATGAGTGAGGAAACACAGTGGAGTTATCACCTGCTTGGACCTGGATGCCAGTTCATTGCCGAGATGGGTACCTGGGTCCCGCACTACAAGGCTCATTTTCAGGGTGTGCTGCTAATGTGATAGTTGCAGGTAATGTCATGCTTATTGAAGGATACAGTTATACATTTCTGACATTTAGTTTTAGGCTGTGGCTTTGACACCAGTTATTTCTTTGGGAAAGGCCTTCCTGAAGGATCTTGGTATCTTCTGGAGAGTTTATGAGGACACCAAGTTTTCAGTCACATGAAAACCATGTCAGTTACAAGCCCTTAACATTACCCTTGACCTCCAAGATATAGGTGCTAAAGAAGAGTGCCCAAAGGAACAAACTGTGAAGTATGCCAAGAGTGCCCATTTTTTTGGAGGAGGTAGATCCACCCACCCTAATTTCCTTTGTCACTGTTTGCTATCCAATGAGATACACAGTCATTTACATTTAGCTGGACAAGTTTATCAACTATGCCTGAGTGAGGAATTGTGTAGAATGTCTTTGCATGGTTTATATATGTGTTATGTACAGACTTCGCCCCATCCAATGCTTCACTAATCTTTTTGAAGGAGTCAGTGTAACTTGGCAGTATCTGCCCTTGTTCTGATAACAAGAACACTTGCCTATCATTTTACTTAACTGGCTTGAAAAAACTTTAAAAAAAAAAAGCTTCTACAAGACATCTTATTCCCCCTGCTGGGAGGAGATTGGAAACATTCTTCTAGATCTAAGAGATAAGGTGATAACTTCTGGGCTTAATCTTGGCATTTTTTATGTTTGTCCTGTTACTCATTTATGACCTAGGTGTGTGTGTGTGTGTGTGTGTGTGTGTGTGTGGGGGGGTGAATTTAGAGCTATATGTATCTGCTAGTAGATTGGCTATGTCCTCAGGACTAGAGTATATGTTATCATTTATTATTAGCTCTGTGAAGGTTTGAACATTATTTCTGAGGTTTCTAGCAGTCAAAGAAGTATTTGTGATTATGTTTTGCCCCAGTGGCTATTTGTACTTCATGTCTAGCTTTGGTAGATTTGATCTGGGCATCCCACGTTCCCTGTTAAGTTTGACGACAGCATTTTTGGATTTTGGAAGGTCACATTTATTTCTATGTGCAATGAGTTTTTCATTTTATTGTAGAATCTTCTTATATTTGGATTCCACTATAAGAGTTTAATTTTAAAATTGGCATTGCATTTATTTTAGAGGGGGACAGATGCTTTTATGCAGGTATTTACATGTGTATAGAATTTGGTACTGAAGGATTTTGCATTTGCAGAGGGGTCATCAGGGTGGAAGAGAATGTTGAACTTTGCCATGTTATCACTCAGTTTTAGTAGATTAGCTTTAGCATATTCTCTGAATACTGAGTTATTAGAAGATGCTTCTGGCTTCAGTCTTAATGGCGAAAATGACTGATATTTGGTGTGATTTCACCAGGGAGGATGTTACAACTGGGAGATGACAGAGCTGTCCCATATTGGTGAGAACCAAGTCCAGGATTTTCTCTCCCCTAGTAGAAATACAGACTAGCTGGTCCATTGAGCTTGTGTTTATGAAGTCCAGAAATCACTTGGCATATGTGGTTAGGGTTGTATTTGCTTCCCATTTAACAGAGGGGTAGGTGAAGTCTCTAAAAAGAATGATGTTTAGTCAAATGCTTAAGGCTTTCAAACTAGTCATATAATAGGTATAGGTCAAAGGGAGGCATAGTGGGGTTCATATAGTTAGCTATGATGCAATATATGTTTTGTTAATGGTAAATTGGAGATGAAGGAGTTCCAGGTCATTGTCTTGCCTAGCAAGTCTGGAGATGAAATTCTGTTTACAAATATAGAAACCTGCCAACATTAGTGCCTTTATCTATTACGGTGGTTCTGAACACGTGGTAGGCATTAAAACCTTGCACTGATGAGGCACTTTCATCTTCATGGTGATATCTATATCAATGGTTTGGAGGATCAGGTGTGTCTGCAGGGAATATATTATTTGTTAAGGGTCTTAGCATTGGGCAGTAATACCTTCATCTTATCCGAATTTTGTTTTGTTATGTTGGAAGCTTTTGAAGACTGGCTTTTCCTAAAAAGGTATTATGGGTGTGTATAAAGGTTTTACCAATATACAAAATCTTTTGGGGGGAGTGGCCCAAGCTATCCCAAGCAAAGTAGTTCTGACTGTCTACCATGTTCTTCCAGGCAGATATTATTGTACCCCTTTGAATGATGACAGAAGCTAAAACAATTGTTGAAGTCAGTCATCATTTGTTCATAGTATGGCATCATTCTAGGTGATTGCAAGATGCTGATCATGACTAGTTTCATACCTACCTTGGGCACATGTTCTGAGAGAGTCACCATGCTGCTCTTCATATAGTCCATGTAGAAATGTTCCAGGTCATTTACTTCCACGTGTACTACGAATGTATCATATGTGTACTCGTGGTTCAAAAAACTGACTGTGCATTATTTGGTGAATCCTGACCCTTGATTGGTAACTGACCCTGACCTCTCCTTGCTTAGGCTAGTGAGTGATGCATCAATGTGTCTCACAATGGAGTATCCCATGACTAAGATGTTGGGCTATGCGGAGATTTCACTTATAGGCTTTCAAGTTGAGACACCATGAGTTATAGTTGCATTGTTTTGTAGTGGGTGCTGTTTGAGTTGAGTATTTCTGAGGTTACTAAGGGTACTTATTGATATAGTTGCATCTGGGTGGTCTTTGAGGTTTAAGAAGATTAGTTTTAAGATCCTCAGTAAATGTGGGTCTGTGTTTTTGGTTTGAGGTGTTTAGAATAGTGATGTGGCAGACTGACAGCCTTGTTATTTGTAGTGGCTTTGTGTGAGAGTGTTGCCTTCATTAACATTATATAACTGCATCTCTGACACACTATGGTAGATTGTTTAAGTAGTAGGTGGTTGTCAGTGAACATGAAACAATTGCTGCATTGTCTCACAATGCCCATTTAGCCAAGTTGGCAACAGAGATATCTGGAAGGTGCATATCCAGGATTCCAATTGGTTACTGCTGTGGCTGGAGGGGGAGTCGTGCCTAATAGATAAGGGGTTGCTTAGCCAAAGTGCTATCTAAGATGAACAATACAGGACAACACATGAGGAGGAATTAGCCTGCCAGTGCAACTACCGACTATTAAGTACTCTCAGGATTTCTGAAATAGGTTATATACAGGAAGTTACAGTTCTAAGTGCCTGAAAGTTACAGTTCTAAGTGCCTGTGTCTATGCAATGCAGTTTATTGACTGAGTGTGTTTCAGCACTATGCAACACAAGCAAATTATAATAACAGAGAAATGCAAAAAAATTCAAATAAGCACACTGACCAAGAACAAATCAGCACAGTTCAAGGTTCTACAACCAATCAGAGACCTTGAAATTACCAGTGTTTGAAGTTTGGCACTAGCCCCTGTTTCTTATCTGATTGCGTGACTTTCTTCTGTATTTGCAGGGAATTTTTTTTTACTTACAAACATACATAAAAAGTTGGGGAAATTAAAATATGTCACATTGTCTGACATATTATTCACCTTCATATAATATGTTTTCATTGCCTTATCAAACCCTTTCTGAAACTTATTTTTGACTTCAGCTGACAGTACATTTAGAGACTACAATCTAAAGTGGCCAACCAACATCACGCAGCCTTTTGTTGAAGATAGAGTTGGCAGCCTTGTAAACTGTTCTGCAGCTGTCCATCATTCTCCTGAATGCTAATGAAAACTGTTTGTTCCTTACTTTTTCCTTCTATATTAAGTCTGTCATAGCAGTCAATTATTTTCCAAGCAATGCCATATTATTTCTAAAAAAACAGCACAAGATTTTATACTATAATTCCACAGCATTTCATATTATTCATGTTTGGGTCTAATCAGAATAGTGAAAACATTGAGCATTATGCTGATCAAAATGTAAAGTAATCTACTAAAGCATGTATCTTCTTTAAATAAGTAGTAATTCATGTAACTCACATGTAAATATAAAGTTCTTAGTTCAACTTGCCCTTGACCATGTTTGAATTTTTACAATTTGGCTAGTTTTTCTGCTGCAACATTTGGAAGAGACAAAAAGTCTATCTCTTATTTGAAATGGTGTTGCACTTACGATGATTATATATATATATATATATATATATATATATATATATATATATATATATATACATATATATATATATATATATATATATATATACACACACACACACACACACTTGCAAAATGTTATAGAACTATTGGCTTGATTCCCCTGTCTACTTTTGATGGATGTTTCAATCCATACTCATGCAGTGCTCTGAAAGATTTATTCTAAACTATTCATACCTTGATGGAATAAAGTTGTATTCTCATAGTTATCTTCATGTAGATTGTTAACTGGGCAAGCCCACTGATACACGAGCCTTTTTCAGAGGTGACCCAAAAACATTCTATGGTTTTCAAACATATTATGCAGAGGCATAAGACCCTGTTTAGTACGACCCCATTCAATGTCGTGATTGATATTCATGGATCACCAAACTTAAAGGTCCTGTGCAAAGCACCTCAGTTCTGTGTGAATTACATACAGATGTACTCAGTACACTGCAGTCTAACAAGTGCTTCTGTGCCCAGTTCATCCCCAGTCACAGCACCAGTAAACCAGATGATCCAGGATGACATGCTGCACAATATCACACCATAGCATGGCAGGAAGAAGCTATATAGTAAATGTACTTTGTTTACCATACTAAACATTTTTCCTGCTGTGTTGCATTTGCTGTCATAACTGACTGATTAAAATTTCACAGTAATTCAGAATTACAGCAGGGTTAAGGTCATCATTGTTGTCAACAATCTTTTTTACCAGTTAGTTGTGGGGCTCAGGGCATAACATCAACACCATTACAATAACAGGGTAATGGTGGGATCTGGTATAGCATGAGTTACAACTGGCAGGAGCTTGTTAACATCATTGTATGGGCATGGCATGAGTAAGTTTGTTGTAAAGTTAGGTTTCCCTTCACCTTTGGGCACTTCATTGTTGAAACTTTTTTCATACCATGCAAAGGAGATAGTTTTTCTTTTCTTTTAATTTGTTAGCAGTAGCACTGATACACTGTTCAGCACTGTGTGAGGAGTAAAATGTTAGCAGTAACAAGAGATAGCTTTACTTGTAAGTGGAACGGCATTTTTTGTCGACAACTGACCTCTAACATTTTTTCCCATTGGGACCAGTTTATACAATGATGTGCAATTAATGGCTCATGTATGATCCAGAGGGGGGGGGGTATTTAACATGGGTGTAGTTTGCTTGGTTTACTTCATGTATGCAACAGGCTTTGCTATACAGGTGTTGTATATCAGACCTGCTTAATGGCATGCAATGTTTTATGAATAAAGTCCAGTGTCCTGACTGAAGGAATCATTCAGTGTGCCATTGTGTGCAACTGTAGCAGGGTTAAATAAAACAAAGAACTGCAGGATAAAATGTTTTAACCATCCCATTCTTTACCCTGTATGCTATACTGCCAGATGCATTTCCCTACCATTGAGAGACTGAAAACCATAAGTTTTATATTCTATAACAATGATTTCATACAGCAGTTTTACCCAGTCTGGTCCAAACTGACCCCCTGTTATTGCATTATCTTCCTCTACTTACTTTAATATCAGTGGAACAGATGTTCCATGTGCTTAGTCCTCCTCTGCCTTCAGTTATATCATGGACCATGTTTACTGCACTGCATTAATTCCACCTGCTTTTCTTTTAGCATTAATTTATTTCTTCACTTTCTCTTATATACATTATATGTGCAACATTGGCAAACCTGCGAGAATTCTGTAAATCAGGCCTTTCCAAAATGCCTCCTTCATCTGCTTTTTCACTGTCACTTATTTTCTTCCATGTTTGGATGCCTTCTTTACGATTAGTTACTCACTGCTGCTATTGTCACTGACTACATGCTGCTATATTGCATTTAACTTTACTATCTATGCTTCTGACATAAGATGAGCTGCAGTGATTTTACTGCCATAACCTTCATGTTAATTCACACCAACTTTAACTGCAGCTTGGCACCCCTTGCCATGGGTTTTACACTGTAAATTCTTTTCTTACTTCTAGGGTTTCTTGTATTATTGCTTTACTCCAATAAACATCTTGCAGTTTGTGTTTCTCTGGCTGATTATGAAAGTTTATTAACATTCCAATTATATTTCATTAACTGAATGTTTTTTTCTGGAAGAACTATGTATCAGTCCAGAGAATCATATATCACAAAACACTTGTATGCCTAGATGAATGAAGGCAAAAAATGTGTTTGTAATATAAATATCTTTTTCTTTTATAAAGGCCATGTCTTGCTTCTAACTGCAGTTATTTATACTTGAAATGATAGACCATACTAAAATTTGTTAAATTAAGCACATTATAATGAAAATGCAAATACAATTATTGCTTCAAATGTTATTCAATTATAATTATATTCCAGCATCCATAAAACATTGCATGCCATCCTTTCTAGACTAGTTCTTTAGTAAAAGGAAAAAATATAAAACAAAAATACATCAGATGAATCTGAAAAGTTGGCATCCTGTCATACTAAATGTAAATGTAAGATTTATTTAAAGACAGATTCTAAAATATTAGTAATCTCCTGCTGTTATAAAAATACATCTCTAAGGTTGAAAGGCACAAAATGAGTAATACTTTCTCATTTTTCAGAAAAAGGTTAATCTTTGCATTCCTAAAGAGTAAAGATTTCTCTCAACACAGAAAGTAATTTTTAACATGTTCAAATCACTTAAATCGCCATGTGCAAAATGATTTTAAAAGCAGAAAGAATGAAAAATAATAGGGTACAAATTTCTCTTACTTTCCCCGGGCCTCCAAAGCAGCTGGTTAATGACACATGTATCATTATTTCCTGGTGTAGTTGCAGGGCAGAAACAGACTTGATTACGCTGCAGACAATTGTTTCACAATAATTCTAAGCTATTTATCATTAGCCTTCTTTCCTCACAGCAAAGTGAGGTGTAATTTTTTAATCTGATACCTCTGGAAGGTTGTTCTGCTGTTAAGGATTTTTAATAATTCATCACTGAAAAACATCTCAAGCTGAATGTGAATATTTTCAAAGGAAGAGAGGCAGGAGGTTTTAACTTGACTTTAGCCAGTGTTAAGTAAAGATTTGAAATTAAAGAATTACATCATTATGTCTGTTACTAAATTGCTCATTTTGTAGTGTAAATTCCTGTAGAAATCATTCATCGACAGCATGTCACTGCTTTTAACTGAATTTAAAGTGTAATTGCAAAAGACAATTAAACTGACAATTTGACAAAGTGGAGAATCCTGCAGCATTGCTGAAACATTATATAGAAATACACTGTCCATCATTCGCTGTGCAGAGTCTCGGAAATGCCACCAAAGGAAGAAGTCATAATGTATATTCTGTATATTTCTTCAGTGTAAGTAAAGATTTAAAATGGAAAAAGAGTTGTATCATTATTTTTGTTACTAAAGTGCTCATTTCTGCAGCATAAATTCTTGTAGAAATAATCCATTAGAAGACATTACCACTATTTGATTAATTGAACTGAAACTGTAACCTCATAAGACAATTAACCTGACAAATTGAGAAAGTGGGGAATCCTGCAGCATTGCTGAAACAATATTGTACTATACTCTTCATTATCCACTCTACAGAGTATCTGAAATGCCACCAAAGTAAGAAACCACAATGTGTATTTGAAATAGAAATTTAGATATTTACTAAATAACATTTAACTAATGACGATGTAAACATTGCAATCTATGCTATATTTCTCACTGCATACTTAAGAGAAGCACGGTCTTAGTGCATACAATAGGTACTAGCAACTATAGGGTACATAACAGTGACCTTTACACTCCTATTTCTTTTATCATGACATAGGACTAGTGAAAATGGGAAACAAATGAAAATGCTACATAGTAGCCATAGGCAGAGTAATGGATTTTCCATTTTACAGGGGAAAAAATCTGGAATATTCCAAAAGCTGGAAAAGTTTAAGTACAGGACAATTATGAAATTGCATGGAATCTGGAATTTTTGGAAAGAATACCATTCAACATCGCTTGTATTTCTTCCTATACTTAGTGGCTGCAAAGCTGTCATATTATTATACTGGATGCTCTGTATTTAAAATATGTTTTAATCTTACAAGTATATAAAATTAAAAAAAATATAATAGATGGATCCATGGCAATGAACCCAAATAACAATTAACCATAATAGGTATAATTCCCCAAATTTCTGGTCATAAAAAAAAAAAAAAAAAAATGGAATTTTTTTTAGTGACTATTAAATCAGTGCTCCTGTCCATAATCAATGACATGTATTGCATTATGGTGACATTTTTATAACACATTACATTAAGTATATTGAGAATATGCAACTCATGCTGTAATACCTAGTCCAAACATGAAGCATGTTTCATTAGTGATAGGTTACTTTCATTTAAGAAGAACCCAGAGTTATAGAATTCATTTCAAAGCATGTGTGATGACAAAATAGTATCTATAAAATGACGATCTCAAAAAACAAAACAGAAAAAAAAACAATATTGCACAATGACCATTTCTTAGTCAAATTCAAAAAGCACAGAAAGATCAACAGATTTTTACAAAACTTGGAATTACAATGAAGTTGAATATTCCTAGAGAAAAAGGAAAGAAGCAAAACATTTTAAACAACTTGTAAATGATGATGATGATGATGATGATGAGGCGGCCACGGTGGTGCAACGGTTAGCATTGTTGCCTCACAGCAAGAGGTTCTCTGGTTCAATCCTCAGCTGGGGTGCCTTCTGTGCGGAGTCTGCATGTCCTCCCTATGGTCGTATGAGTTTCCTCCGGAAGCTCCAGTTTCCTCCCACATCCCAAAGACATGCTGTAGGTGGATTGGACACTCTAAATTGGCCCTAGGCATGAGTGTGCGCATGTGTGTGCCTTCTGTGGAAGGTTGGGTGCTGGGCTGGCAACTCAACACCGTAAAAAACTCTACTTCCAATCATGAGCAGACAGATGATCCAGTGTGGTGACCCCTAAAAGCCAAAAGAAGAAGATGATGATGATGATGATAATAAATGTGACATCCAGCCAATATCCCACTGGACTTCCACAAATAAATGTGACATCCCCCACTTAAAATCTCGGTCAGTTATTAAGCAGCGTCAATCCTCATCACAGACTCCGGTGTGGAAGTGTCACGGAAAACACCAGAGCACAGAACACACAAGAGTGAAATTCCACAATTTTCCTTAAGAGCACAACAGGAACATGCTCTATTTCCTGGGACTGGACTATATACCTCTGTCCACCCCAAATGTAATCCCTTATTATACACTTCAGAGCAATGTTCCAGTTTAAGACCTCTGACTCACACTCAAAATAAATTTAAATCTCACACACTCTTAACATGTATGGGAAGCCTGACAGATTTCTAGCTGTGTTCCCCCCACAGTACAAATGGTAACACTGCCCCCAGAGTCAGACAGAAATGTAAATCAATAATTTTCAATAAGCACCAGAATTCAATCACCAGAAACATAAAATTAAATTGTAGGACAGAAGTTCATCATCTTAGAAAAAACTCTATCTAAATAACTAAACTTTCTTAATCTAACAAGAGAATACTGTCCCTGATCTAATATAAAACATAACAGCCAAGCAAAGACAGGCTGACAGTTCTGGTCAGTCCTTTTTCTGGGTGTCTTCTGACTGCAACTCTTTACTAACTGCTGCTCTTCACAAACTGATCAGCACTTCACAAACTGCTTAGCTTAATAGTCTCCACTGTCTTATTTTAAAAAAAAAATAACAGTCAGCTGTTTGTAAAGTTATTTTCCTTCAATCAGCTGTTCAAATAATCACCTAGCAACCAGGAACATTCTAATGACATCACCAGTTGTTCAGCTGATTCTTCAGTTTGTACTTTAGAATCTCCTTCACAAATGTGTGCAATTAGAAATGTATCAAAACACTGAAAGATTCTTTAAACATTCAGTATAAGCAGGGAGATACTCAACATTTTGGAAACTTACTTACATTTTCACAATTAGACAAGCTGGCATACAGTGCAAGTTAATCAGAGAATATACACAAATCTCCTGCCAGACATGCTAACAGAAGACAGTGCTTCATTTTATTCATAATAACAATAATAATAATAATAATAATAATAATAATAATAATAATAATAATAATATAGATAATGTAGAGGCCACTGCTTATAACCAGTCCATCCTATTTTTTCTGAATTCACTTATAAAGTTCATTGCATTTTAAATAGCAGCAAATATAATTTAGTTGGCAATACAGCCTCAGGGATTTGGGTCCTTCTGGGATTCTACTTTAAGGAACAGATGGTGCCATCCATATGTGCATTTAAGAAAAATTTAAAACTGCAACTCCTTTCACAGTTGCTTTCACTTTAACTTGAAGTGCATGCTGCTTCAGTAATGATATATCTAAATTAAGCTTCTAATTTCTATGAGTCAGTTTGCTGTGTTGTGCATCATCTAGTTTAATTTTAGTCCACTTTTTATGGTAATGTACTTAAAACTTTGGAGTACAGCATGCATGAAATAAATAAAACTGAAACTAGTTAAGTTTCTGTAAGTATGTCATTTGAGGAAGAAATGACTGGAATCATCCCAGGTTCATGCAGCAGAGGGATGAAGCTGGGACTATAATCAAGTGACCTGTACTCACTTAGCTGAATAGATACTGGTAAAGCTAATGAGGGAGGATGCCCTCCAAAAACCAATGCCTGCTTGAGCATCTTTAGAGGAGGGATGCAGGCTGTCCTGCCAAATAGTTGAACCTACCAGTGGGAGAACAATCACCTGCAGAACAGTCCAGGGCCTGTGCTGTTGAGAAGTGCATGTACTGCTGAGTTTAATATTATGTAGATTGGAGCATGCATATTCTTCCTAACCCAGACAGCCATTGCGAGTTACCTGACCTCCTATGTGGAGGGAGGAAGAAGATGTGTCAGGGACCTCCATAGGACTGGTACACTATTCAGTTATCTAATACCCAACAATGGTCTGCTGGGGAAAAAAATGGTAGACTAGCCTTCAGATGGGAGTGAATGTGCAAAAAGGCTCTCATACATTTTGGAATGCTTGTTTTCTTTTCTGAGCAGAGTAAAGGTAGTAAAGCCTCTGGACAGGGTCAGGGGGAGTGTTTAAAAAATTATTACGATATATTGGAAATCATGGTTTCTGCTGAAGCACAACTATTTTTATTGATTTAATTCTTTGTGCTTCAGAAGTGAATCCTTTCTCTGACTTAGCTGAAGGAAGGAGAACTACTAATACTTGTTTTAATTGTAAAAATCTGGAATGCCCTGTGTTTGAGCCCTAGTGAAAGTCTAGCAGATGGTACAGAGGATAAAGGCATCAATTGGTACTTCTTGCTGCACAGGGTTTGATTCCCACAGCCTTTATTTGTCTACTGAGTGACCTTGTACAAATCATTTAATCAGACTGCGATTGGGGCAATTGGAATTTGGGAATTCTTAATTAATGGTCTCCTTGACTCCATACCTCATAACTATCTATGAATCAGAGGATATTATATTAAATAACAGGCAGTATGTTGTAACAATGCAAGACTTTGGTTATGTCATTTGTAAGTGGGTTCTAGTACTGAAAAATGATAGCTGAAATTCTGTACAACGTAAGTAAGAGGCATTTTCTTTCTATCTAGTAAGGTCTCCAATAGTCAGAAGGTAAATTCTGTCAAGAAAGGAATAACTTTCTGACACCATAAGATGCAGTAGTTTAGGCTTTTTCCCTAAAACACTAAACTGGTGGGCAGCATCAAATCCAGTATAAATATCAAGCCTCATCTTCTCCACATCTCTAGCATCTCCCATACTTCTGCTCCCTGGCCTTTTTTTCTGAAGCATGTGTAATGCCAGAAGTGTATTTTCTTAGAATGGGGGAAGAAAAGATGATGTAGGGCACTCTTCTTCCTAGACATAAGCGATAGCCATAGCCATTCCTTGACTTAAGCCTCGACATTCAGTAGAGCAGTCCAACACAGTTGGTCACATTCAGACACTGTAGAACTATGGTTTATTTCACTGGTGTTGAGGGTCTGAAGCCACAAGCCCTTCTACAGCATTTTCTTCTGTTGCAATCACATGGCTTAGGATTACTAACTGTAGGTACTGCCATCACTGAATAGTCTCCCCATTGCATATGTATAACACTTTTTGTGAATGCTATCCTGGCAAGGTTATACTCAAATAGGCTAGTGTACTTACTTGGATAAAAAATGTATAAATACATAAATTCATTAGCTTTGGAGTGCACTTCACATTCTGGTAACTTTGACCTCTTTCTACAACCATTTCTGCAAAGAAGTATTTCTTACTAGCTCCACTGTTACAGAGAGAGAAAGTCCTGACTATGAGCCAGATGACCAAAGTTCAGTTAATGTTTGCACTTGAGGGAGCTGGAGTGTGTGCGTGTGTTTGTGTATCTGTGTGTGTCTATGTATGTCTGTGTGCTGGTGAGGGAAAGTTATGACGCTTATGCTTGCCAATCTTTAGGGGGAGATCTTAACATGAATGTCTGAATGCACAGCTGGGGTAACTGTTTCCACATCAAACACTGTAGACACTTAATCAAGTTGCTTTCCCTGTTAAATAGTTGAGGTCATCTGCAGTCTTACATCAACTGTGTGTTGTGTATGTGAGACAGTGACAGTCCTGTGCTACTGCCGATTTCATATCCTGTTTAGAAGAATCCTTTCAGGGCATGTGAGAAGCATTAAGGATTAATACAAAAAAAACAATCTTCCGAGTATGACACCAACATTCTTGATATTGGACTTTCACCCCAATGGAAACTAATGAGTCAAACAGCTCTTATCCAGAGTGGAATATGTAGGCCTACTGTACTGTCTAGCTTCATAGGTACATAGGTAGGTACTAGGCTATTGGTCCTAGGGCCTATATAAGCCTAGTCATAAAGATTCCCTGGCTTTCACCATCCAAAAAAATATGTTCCTGTGCCGCTGTCGAGCAGTGCCATAGAATTGATCCCCAGGGTGAATTTCCTATTTCACATCCAATCGTCAAGACTTTTCTTAAGGAGGGCTAATGAGGTGCTCTGCTTGACATGAACGGGCGGTCTGTTCCAGAGTATGGAAAGTCTCTGCAACAGGAACCTATCCCTCCAGCATGTTTTGTTTATTGTGGTGACAAGGTTTAGGTCTCTGAAGTGTGTGGCTCAGAGGGATCGGGATTTCTTTAAGTGCAGCATGTCCAACAGCTCTGGGTTTGACATGGCTTTGTATGTTAGGCAGAGATCACCTCTGAGTAGGCGATATGTGACAGAGTAGAGCTGGAGTTTTTTGAGAAAGTCTGCATAGGATATCTGTTTGAGGCCAGTGATCCTCTTTGTGAGGCATTTCTGCGGCCTTTCCAGTTGTTGTAAATGTCTTGTGAGGTACATACCAAATGGGGCATTGTACTCTATAATAGGTCTAATTAGGGATGAGTAGAGAGGAACAGTGACCTCCTTTTTTCTGGATGAGAAACCTTTTGTGATGAGGTGTGCTACAAAGAAGGATTTCCTGACTACTGTGGCGATGTGGTTATCAAAGGAGAGACTACTATCCACCTGTGTCCCTAGGTCTCTTATCACACTTTTGGTGTTAAGTGGACTACTGCCTATGTGGTAGTTAATGGGCACAGAGTTTTTCCCAAAGGGAATGATTATGCATTTTCTGGCGTTGAGCTTGAGACCATGGTTTTGACACCAGGCATCTGTCTCAGTGAGGCCCTTTTGTAGAATGTCCACATCATTTGGGGATTCAATAATGGCTCCCAGTTTGCAGTCATCTGCGAACTTTGTTAGCCATAGACCCTCTGTGTTGGTCTGAACTTTAGAGGAGTAGATGCCAAGCAGGAGGGGAACCAGGACTGAAGCATGTGGTACTCTACTGGTCGCAAGTCAGATTTGGAGTTGGCTGCTTTCACGGTGTGGGTTCTGTCAGTGAGCCAGTTGGCAACCCATCTCGTGATATAGGGATTTATGCCCATTTTAGTGAGTTTATCTATGATTCCAGAGTGGGGGATGGTGTTGAAGGCCTTGACGAGGTCTAGATAGGCTCTGTGAACCACCTTACCCTCGTTCATGGCTTTGGTGAGTACCTGAAAGAAGTCAATCAGGTTTAGGAGACATGATCTACCTTTCACAAACCCAAGCTGAGCGGGGTCCAGAGTTTGATGGTTACCTATGTCTTTGTTTGTAAGTTCCATGATGATACGTTCCATGGCCTTGCAGAGCAAGCTTGTCAGACTAATGGGGTGGTAGTTCCCAGGGTCCATGTTGGATCCCCCTTGTGGAGTGAGATAACCATAGCTGTGTGCCATTCAGTAGGCGCAAAGCCTGAAGTGAGGCTACAATTGAACATGGTACTTAGGTGGGGTGCTAGTTCACTTTGTAGTTCATGCAGAACACAGCCGGGAATGTTGTCTGGTCCCATGGATGGTGTATTCTTGGCTTTGGAAAGTGCGTGTTTTACCTGTGCGGCTGTGATGACCGGGACTTGGCATTCTTCCGGTATTGAGATGGGCCCTTTAGGGGGTGAGAGTGGGGGTGAAATTAGCACTGAACCTATCTGCCTGGATGTTGTCAGTATCAGATGGTTCTGTATATTTAGTGCCATTGTGCTGTAACTCAGAGCAGATCTGAGTGTTGCCATTGAGATTCTTGACATAACTATAGAATGCCTTGTGATTGTCTTTAGAATCTGTGGTGATTTTATTTTCTTAACTAGCTTTGGAGGATTTTATGAGGGATTTCAGCTTCTTACTGAGGCTGACAAGAGAGTTTTTCCAATCATGGGATTTTACTCTTTTTCAGTTTCTTCCTTTTGTTGTAGAGTTTGTTTATGGCAGGGGACCACCAGATTGGCTTTCTTTTTTTGGAAGAGAACATCTTGGTTCTGTTTGGGATGGCACGGTCCATGCAATCATATATGTATTCATACAGTGCATTGGTGTAAGATTCAGCAGTCGTACTTCTATTTTCCATCTGCATGGCTGTCGTGAAGTTTTCACTTCTGTCTTAAGAAGCATGAAGTTGGCTTTGGAGAAGTTTTTTTATGGTGGCTATCTTAATGGGGGCTGGGGTCAGGATGTGGATGTCTAGAATGGTTAGCTTATAGTCGGATTTCACCAACAAAGAACTGACCTCTGGTGTGGAGCATTGGTCATTCATGTTGGTAATGACCAGGTCTAGGATATTGGTTCCCCTGGTGGGGATATGGACAAGTTGATCCAAGGCACTGGAATTTATGAATCCTAGAAAACGTTGAGCAAATGTGTTGGTGCATGAGTAGTTTTCCCAGTTAATGGCGGGGTAGTTGAAGTCATACAGTATTAGGGTATTGGGCTGCACCTTAATATTTTCCAGTATGTTAAAAAAGTGGAGTGGGAATCTTGGGGCATGGTGGGGGATCTGTAGCAAGCTACAATTTGGATTGCAGTCTTGCCTAGTGTTAGTTGCACCTGGAGAACTTCAGATGCATTATGTTGGGCAACTAGCCTGGAGGTGTGGATATCCTTGTTGAATATGGATACACCTCCACCTTTAGTGTTTCAGTCCAGGTTAGGTGGCCAAAAGCGGTGTTATGAATTGTAGCCTGGTATTGCAGGGGTGCTCTCTGGAGCCTTGAACCAGGTGGAGCCTTGAACCAGGGTGAGGAAGCTCAAAGATCCAAGGTAGAAGGGTCTAAGGAGATGAAGAATTGATATTTCTTTGTGTCAGACTTAAATCTGCCCCCATCCAGTCAATGGCTTTGTCATCTCCTCTCCTCTTTGTCCTTGTACTTCAATGTTTTTACCCTCACATTTCATTCAAATGGTCCTTTATCTGAATACATTCCTTGTCCATGAAATCTCCCTGAATCATTTATGCAGCACAGCATTATGCTGATCTTGGTTCATATTTCCACTCTTTGGTCTTTGTAAATCATCTTAGTTATTATTACTATAAGGTCTTTATTCTGGCCAATTGACTGAAGATTACCGTCTCCTCAGCTGAACCTAGTTTAAAATCTTGCTTCCAGTTTTCAACACCTTACATTTTCAGTTATGAATATTATCTGCCATCTGTCAGCCCAATTTGTTAGCCTCCTAAAATCACTTTTCATGTTTGATGCCTAACCACCTACAGCCTTGCAAATGTGACCTCACCCTCATATATGTCTGTTCTACTGTCTTTGATTAAGGTTATTTTTGACATATATTCAGTGAAAAAGACAACATCACTGGACTTCTTGCAGTGTGCCAACAATTATATACTTTACTGTGGACAATTCTCTCCTCATAGTACTATCTGTCTTCTATTCTGGTGGAATTTACCTAGTTAAATACTATTTTTCACATCTTACCTCCTTTAACCTCCCTAGCAGTGTTATATAGAATCACAAAAATGAATTTCTTGCTAAAGTCCAAATATACAAAATTTGCCTGTTCACCCCCAACCCATGATCAAGTCAGCTTAACAGATTTCTTTGGCAGTGAACTCATACCAACCTGGCTACTTTTCTGAATGATAATTATCTCTGCAGAACTGGTTTGCTTTGCCTTTATGATCTTTTCCATATCCTGCAGCACTTGGATCATGTCAATCATCAGACTATAAGCCCTAGAGCATGCTTATAACCCCTCTCTTAATGCAAGGTGCTAGTCTGATGATTTTCCATCCATTTTGAAGTAGATCTTCAAAGAATCTGTTGAACAGGTTCATAACAGGATATATGTTAGCAGGCCAGCTAAAGAGTTTCAGTATCTTGATGACAACTCTTGTAGCCTCCTACCATGCATTCATCTAATGAAAGCAGCTCTTTCTTGTCTTCATCTCAGTATATGGATCTCACTCCGTCATTCCCATAATTTTATATGGATCCCACTCCACCATCCCCATACTTATATTGGATCCCACTCCACCATATGCATAACTTTATATGGATCCCACTCCATCATCATCATACTTTCCCCCGTATTTCCATTTTACTTTTTAATTTTGGACTATTTAAGGTCTCTTCAGTAAACATGGAACAATGTTATTTTTTTCAATATTTCTTCCTGGTCCTTCTCAATAGCCTTCTGAACCCACTTACCTTTCTCCAGTATTTAATTTAACTCTGACTTTACCTTTAACCAGAATCAATAAAGGTCTATTTTCCAGCTTTAATTCACTTAGTTCTTTTCTAGTGTGCATTGGTCATTTAAAACAGCCAAATTACTTTCCTTTTCACTTCCTCCTGTATCCTTATCTGTAGATTTGCTTTTCTCCTTCATGTCCTGCAGATGTATATGTACCCTTTATGTTTAATCTGATTATCTGGCAAAATTGGCCTTTTTTATCCGTTTCTTATCCCATCCCTAATCAGCTCATCATGTACATATTTATGTAGCACTCTCTTTGTAGTTTCCCATTGTTCATTTTCATCCACCATTACACTGTGTACTTTCTTAATATTTCTGATACTTTCTATAAACAGCTTATAATCCCACACCATTGCTACTGTTTTTTTTTTCATGCTCTAAAGGTGTACTATACTATGGCACAGTTTCTATTTGCTGAGGTGAGGGTACTGGGTTCTTATTTCCACTATATGCTGCTCTTAATTTCTGGTCATCACCACTTTTATTGTCTCCCCATTATCTGTATCTTTTTCTACCTGTTCTGTAACTTCTTATTTATGAAGCATGCCCATTATTCTGTGTTACCTCTTAATCCTGGATTCTAGGTTACTCCAATCTACCCTTTTTCTGCAGCTTGATTTCACATTCTTTATTTATTTTACCCTTCCTCCCTTTCAGTTGCAGTTGGAGTGATCTTTACATTTTATTGATGCACCTGTACTCCCCTTTGCCCTGCTCTATTTACATTTTGTGGAAACTGATATTGACATGATCCTGTTTTACTTGTTCATAGACTCATAGGTATATACTAGGCTAATGACCACAAGGGCCCTTATAAGCCTAGTCAAGCATTGCAAATGTATCCAGCAGATTTTCTGGTGCCCTAGAGGTTATTTTTAGGGGTACATTTTAATGGTTGTATGTAAGTTAAAGTATAATTGGTCAAGAATGTAGAAGCTGCTTCTGTCCATTAGACTCATAGATGCTACAACAGTGGTACATTTCTGATTTCCCATCCACTGGCCTGGTTTACGCTTGAATATGGCTAGAGAAGAGTCCTGCTTTACCTGGATTGAACCTGTTCCAGAGATGGAGTATTCTCTGAGACACATACCTGTCCCTCCAACAAGTTCTATTTATGTTCCAGTCAAGGTTTAAGTCTTTGGGTCTGGTAGTTCATATGCTGTTTGTTTTGTGGATATACAAAAGGTCCATCAGACCTTGTATGCTAGGCATAGACTGCCCATCAACAATCTGAAGGAGACGTATAAGGAGGGTTTTGAAGTGATCCTCAAAGGACATGTTGTTTCTGTTGTCCATAATTTTAATTCCTACCTTTCCGTGGCAGACTTTTCCCATCTTCTTCTGTTTCTGCCCTTTCTATTGATTTGGTAACCCAGAAGTCCCACAGTATTCCTGTATCCAAGTCCCTTTTGTTAGTAAGTCTGGTCTCTGTTATGCATACTGTGTCTAGCCTTCACATTAGTTTAACTGCCTAGATCTTTCTCTTATTTCCTGAGTCTATCTTTGACAAGCAAGGTTCTCCATCTCCTCACCTAACTATATTTTCCTTAATATTTACTATCTTATTCATCCTTTCTTTAACCCTTTTTTAACTACGCTGTTCCCTCCATTCACTATTCTCTTCTCTCTTGCTGCCATCCCCATTTTATCTCTTTTTAGCTTCTATCCTTCTGTGTATCTTTCTAGTCCGTAATTCAATATCACCATCCCCACAGTTTAACATGGTGTGCCCTTATTGTGCAGAATGACTTCTTATTCCTTTGAGTTGCACAGTATATCAGTGTCCTCTGTCTCTAACCATCCCTCAGTACATAAAGGCAGCAATTTTTCTTCTCTGTCTTTTCTTTCCAGTGATGATGCTACCTCATAGGTCTGGCAGCACCTTAAAGAAGGCTACCAGACTCTCTACTTCTTAGCTCCACCAGCTGGTTCCAGGCTTATCCTTAGTGCTTCACATGGATCACCATGGGCTGGCACATCCTGCACTCTACAACAGTTCTAATTACAACTTATCTTGCTGTAGCTTGTAGTAGTCCTTAAAAATGTCCATCTGTACTAAGTCCATTCTCTCGCTTATACTTCACTCCTTGTCTATTTCATAATCAAGTCTTATACAAGAACCCTCTGTGTGTTTTTTGTGGATAATGGCTTTGCTGTCTTCCAATATCTGGGTGCTTCCTGGTAATACTTCATATTCTGCTGTCCTTGTACTCCTTCCTTCTGCTGAGCGTAATCATCTGTTTTCCTAGTCTCTTCATTTTCACCCTTATTAGCCAGCTGCTCTTCTAATCTTACTTGATTCTCTTTTGCCTCCTGCTCTGACTATTTTCGCATTTCTCCATTCTTACTTTGTTTTCCTCTTTCTTTAGTACTCTGCATTTTCCATGCCCGCTTCCTTGTTCAATTTTAGGTTCTTTACCTTGACTCCTTGCTTTTCACCCCTTTTCCAACATCTTAGTCACTATCTATACTGGTATCTTCTTTTGATCTCTATATCAAGTATCCATCTGCAGCCATTTTGGTCCATTTCCCCTATTTCCTGGTTGTATGGTATTCTGAATTCTTTATCACACTTGTTATGCTTATGCCCATCTGGTTCTCTTCATACCCGTTGCTCTGATAGCTTCCTCTAACAACTTTCTCAACTTCATAATCTCTGTATCCCAGATGTAAGACTAGGGTTCTTTTGAGCCTGAAGACAAGGGATTCCAAGTGATTTAGTGCCTGTTCAGCCAGCTAAAGGATCCTACATATTGCAGTACTTAAAAAGATTTTGCCTTAAGTCATTTAATCAAATTCTTCCAACATCCTGCTTCCTAAGTTGGAGATTACGTTGTATTAATTTTTGGGTGTCTGTCACTGTGTTAATAGCAAGTCTGCTGCATGTCAATAAAGTGAAAATCTAAAATCACTTTTGCTAATGGAGGAGAATCCCCTTTTCCCACAGTAGTGCAACCTCAGACTAATTATATCCAAGTTCAGGAGGCCTTGGAAGTATTCCCCAACAAAGGGGGTGCAGGGGGACTTTCCCTGTTGCAAAAAAGATTTTTAATATTTGCCAAAAGTGGTTTTGGAAAAAGATTTTCTTTTTGTTGGCATTTGGCAGAATTATTGCTGATGTATTGACATTATTCCAATTTTTTAGCTAGGTTAGACATCTCAGCAGAAAACATCACTCACCCCTGAGGCAGCCAATACTGCTTAAAAAGGGTGAGAATGTATTAAAGTGTGAGAATGTATTAAAGTGTATATTTGCCTCCCAGATAGAGTCTATACGTAAACTATCTAAATTAATTCAGGAATTATGGTGCAGAGTGTCTGCCATTAAAAAAATATCAGGAAGATTAGCAATGGAGATCCAGGTTTGATAACTAAGAATAACAGTGTTTCTTGGAGAGATAGAAAGGAAGGAGCAGTATGACTCTGAGATTCGGTTCTATAATACCAGATCACCAACTGGATATTACAGAGCCCGTGGACTTGGCACATAGTGAAAAAAAGTGTAGGCACAAATGGAAGACCTTATCTTTAGAAACATATTTCTGTATAGAATGAAACCTGTCTATTGAAATAATCAGCAAATCTAAAGGGCCTTATGCATTCAGGCAACATCATATAGTTGCAATAAGATAGTTTTCTTTAGATTTATAGATGAGTCCAGTTTAGCAACTCAGTTAACTTCTAAACAAATAACAAACTGGGAAGGAATATTTCATAATTTCTGGACTATTCAATTACTTTGCTTCTTCTTCTTTCGACTTTTCCCAGTTAGGGGTTATCACAGCATATCATCTGTCTGCTCATGATTGGCACTGGAGTTTTACAGTGTCAAGTTGCCAGCCCAGCACCCAACTTTCTACAGAAGGCACACACACACACACACACACTCACTCACCCCCTAGGGCCAATTTAGAGTATCCAATCCACCTGCAGCATGTCTTTGGGATGTGGGAGGAAACTGGAGCATGTGGCGGAAACCCATGCGACCACAGGAAGGGCATACAGACTCCACACAGAATGCAACCCAGCAGAGGATCAAACCAGAGAACGTCTTGCTGTGAGGCAGCAAAACTAACTGCTGCACCACTGCGGCCGCCCACTACTCAATTACTTTGCAATATAACAAAATGATATACGAGGCACTGAAAGATGTAGTTGTGATGATAATAATATGGATATGGCAGCAACAAGCTTACAGTCAAGAGATGTAGTGAGAAATGCCCGAGAGCATCTTCACTGCACTTCTTTAAAAGCAGCCAGAAGAGCATATTGAACACTACTTGTCATCAGTTGGAGAACCTTAAACTTTCCCTTGTAGCAATGGAAAGAAGATAAGCGAATATTGGAGTACCAGTTACACCAGACCATATAGACATTCCTAAATGACAAAAGCTCGTTTGATTTTTATAGGTACTGATTCCTCCCTGAGTGGTCTAGATGAAAGATAAAACCTTGAGCAGCATGAGTATGGGAGGGATGAGTAGCTGTATGGTGAAAGAGAAACTAGGCTACCAATTAACAATATATTCATAACATCGAATCAACAAATGTTGAAACATGTAAGATCAACAAAACATGGTAAATGCTCAATCTTCTTTAAAAATACATCTACTCACCAATTGTCCAAGTCAGTTTATGCTCTGCAATAATATAATTAAGTAACAGGAGGTGTAAGGGTAAAGGAAAGCTTTTACTTTGCAAAATATGTTAAGTACCTGTAAAGGTAGACTTTTCTGATTAAACAAATTGCAGTGAGTTGCTGCTTATAATGAGTAGCTCCATGCTATAGGTACAATGAATTTTTGTTGCTCCGCACCTGTTTACTAACTGCCCCTCTTATCAGCCAGTGGTCCATTCATTCCTTAGTAGTCAAGAAATGCTCCCAGTTCAGTCATTTCATATGAGGCGAGACCAACTGTAAGGTGTCAACATACAGGCAGCCATCAGGCTTTTGGTGCTTTTAAGTCCCTAACCCTGCTCTCCAGTGGCTGATGTGGGCATCTGCTCCTACATCCTAGCATAACATGTTCACATATGCATGGCTACAAGGACTACATTCACTGATTTTCAAGAGGAGGACCACATCACACAGTCAATGGCCTCTATGATATACAAGCCTCTGATACAAGACAGCAGACTGGCCAACTGCTAAACCACCATCGCCTGCCCTGGCTGACAGAGATAGCACTATTCACCCACTTTCACCCTCTTCCATTTAGCTCTTCCAGTTCCCAAGCCACTGTCTGAAACTGGGTCATCTGGGATGCTGTCAAGGCTTCAGGCCTGTGTATCACATAACCAGGCATGTGCAAGGTTGTTTTACTTCAACTGTTCATTCACTGAGTATTTTGCAACTTTGCATTTTTGAGATTTAATGAGATGACATTTATTTCTTGATATTGTGTGGTAGATCCACCGTGAACAATGCACTGACTCAGTTTGCCATTCAAGTGCTTTAAACTGCATGATATGGTGATGCAGTAGTAGCTGCATATAATTAATTTTAGTTGCAATTAATTAATTGGTTAACTCATCATTGGTGAACTCATCCTTATGGGCCCTTTTCATCAATGAAGTCAGCTATGCTGTAAAGGGTAAATGCAGTATACATGGCCAATTAATAGTAGCCAAGCAACAACATGTGTTCTTACTTCTCAAACTTTTAGAGCAAGGAATCTAGACAAAGACATAAATAATGTGGGAACAAAGGCCTAAAAATAGGGACAGTTTTAAATATTGACCTTGCAAACATAGAAAGTTGATACAGTAACAGGTTCTGCTTTAGCATGCATTTTCTGAAGGATATGAAGTATGAAAATCAAATACCTGTCATTATTTTCTGACTTCAGTTCTCAATGCTTTGCAGATTATTTGCTAGAAAACCAAAATTTTATGACGAACAGAGCAGAAATATGAGGCAATAATCTGGACATTCTCCAAAAATCTGTACACAGTTGAGACATATGCATGTGTTTTGTTTTTTTTTTTTTTTTTGGTGGTGGTAGGAAACTGAAGTACCTGAGGAAAAAACATAAAGGTAGAGGGATAAAATTCAAATTCTAGACAGACAATGACTGGAGGTTAAATTTGACATCTTCAGGTTCTTCAA
>NC_056731.1:1237798206-1237815706 GCF_019279795.1 Protopterus annectens | reverse complement strand
CTCAGTGAATGCTATTATAAACTTATCCACAAGCATGTAATTTGAGGAAGCAGACAATCAGAGAATGAACAGTGATTATATTTTAGGCCAATCAATGATGGCATTCCTCTGGTTGTATCAGCTCTTTCTGTGCTGTACTGGTCTTACTGTAAGATTTCATACCTGACTTTTATAACTCAGATTTAAAAACAGACTACAGCACAGTCAACCCTGGTTCAATTAGCTTCTCATCTGACTGACAGAAGAACAGGGAGGGATTAATGGGCCTTTCCTGAGTAGGAGGGCATTCATTGCTGATGCTTCCTTAGTGTAGGTATGGTTCAAAGAGAGTAGTTGCCCTCAAATGCTAGCAAAGTGCATGGAAGGTGGGGCAGGGAAGTGGGCTGATCAGATAAAGTCTCCCCCGAAGGATGGAATCGGAGATGATAGAGCCCCCGAGATGCCCTTAGAATCCATGACTGTCCCAAGCAATACTAGAGTTAGTTAGGGGGAAAGGAGACGAGCTGATATATCCTGAATAGACATTGGACACTGGGAGCTAGACCAGTGATATGTCCCAAGGAGGACCAAAAGAAAAAGATGGATTCTTCTTCCCTGTGATTATATGCAAAAGTACTGCATTCCCAAGAATTCAATTTAGATAAAGCAGGTTCAGAATCACAGAGAAATATTTTCTGAGAACACACAGAACTGTTGTTTAAAAAAGCACGCAGGGAAAAAAAATATTTATTCTAAAGGTTAAAATAAGTGAACATCGAGTTACATTCAATGACTCATGTGTTACTCATATATAAGATGTCTTAAAACGAAACAAGCTGTTGGCTACCTAAAACCTGCAGTTTACTGAAAATCCTGAAAACAGGAAGACTGGTCCAGGTGGTACTCCCCTGTTGTTAGAACCTGAGTTTCTGCGGTGTTAATGATCAGTTTGAGTAAATAGAATTTGTAGAGTCAAGCATATAAAGCAATATATAATTGCTGTGTGAAAAAGGAGCTGCAACCAGTCCTGTAGGACATAGAATTGTAACCTTTATGCTTGAGGTATACAGAGGTTATTAACAAAACAAAAAGACAGTTTGGGGTCAGTGCTCAAATGAAATAAATCTGTTAATATTCAGCTCTTGCAGTCTCTTTGAACATGCAAGATAAAAACTGTCAAAATGCACAAACAAAAGACCCATTATAAAAAGCATTTTATTAATGTTAATACCATTTATAGTCATTTAGAGTATCTGATGGAGAAATGTACAGCTAATTCAATCAGGCTGTCAGGGTTTAAGCTCAGTTTATTGAGCACACATGAATGGCTTTAAAATGATACAATATTCAAATAAGAGAGAACTCTAAATTGACTGCATAATACCATATAAAATAATAATAATAAATGACTTCTTAGCACAATATTTTACATGAGCTGGTCCTAAACACTGCAGCTATTGAATGACTCTAGTACTTTGTCATGGACAAGTAATAACTCATTTGTTACTTTACCAACAGTAATTAAATTGCCCGGAACTGTTGTCATTTAACAGCCTATTAATTGACTAATGTGCATTACTTTCATGCATAATATAGGTGGGATTGTGGGATTACGCAAGAGAAAGAGAGAGAGATTTAGAAAAGTGCAGTTAGCCTGGAAGAGAAAAATAAAACTAATACTGTATGATAGAATTCTGAAGTCATTAACAGTTTGTTCTTCATCTAAAAGTCACACAATATACTGCTGTTGTGTAAAGAAAATACACGCATAATCTCTTTGTTATGGCAACAGAGATTTCCATTGTTTTGACCTCCTTAAGTGTTTCAGTTTATGGTGCAGACTGCTGACTATTTCTTCATTCATCATAAATAAACTGTTCCAGACAGGAAATCTGCCTGCCTGCCTAAATTGCTAGTTTTCTGCTAAGCTGTATATTGGAAGCAGTGACTTGATTATTAATCCAACCTTTTGACCAGGAGTGGCTAAATAAAATGCCTGGAATGTGTCCAATGTTGTGCCATAAGATCTCTGCATTTATTTTCAGACACATCAAATGTGCAATTCATAAACATTATCAGTTAAGGGCAGACATATTTTTCTGAGCAGTATTTTATTAACAGAAAACTCTAATTCATTGTGGTATGCATTTTTCTGTAACTTTTTAATGGGATATATAGGTCTCCTACAGTATGTTAAACGTGTGTTAACTAATTAACAAGTCATTTGTACCAAATGACTGAACAGTATTTCCCCTTTAATGTATTTAGTAGGAGACATGCCTCAATTCATAAAAAATTAAATCCAGAAATAAAACTTCTACAGCACAAATATAAACAAATCCAGATTAATGAACAAAATTACTGTTAAATCAACATCACATATTAACCAGCAGTAATAATAGATAAAATAACATGGCTACCTGTTTATTTTTAAGTACTAGACTTGTAGCCTGTGCTTAGAAATTTACTGCCAGCTACTATTGTATTATTACAATACATGAAATGTGAAATGCATCATGTGTGAATTAATTGTAATAGAATTTGTGCTTCTTTTTTTGTTCACATTATGAAAGGTTTATAAGTGAACTGTGGTTATGTTACTAGGTTCTATGTTGTACTTGTAAAGTAGTGCCCTGTATTGTCCCTGAATTTCAGTACCAGTCTGCATCGCAAATGTTTTTCCCCATGAAGCTATATATTTTTTATTTTGTCTTATTTTTGTACTTCCTTGCAGCTGATCAGCAGCTGCTATTATCTCCTCTGCTAGTTCACCTGGTCTAACTGACCTACATTAGCCCCTCCTAGGCTCAGTGGGAGCCATACCTGTGGCCAATAAGATGATCAGTAGCCTTGCAATTACTTCAATTGCTGTCTTCATGATGTAAGTGCTCACCTCCACCTCCCGATCAAGAGGAATATACTCCTTGTAGAATGGAGCTCACCAGGCAGGTAATGCTGCAATTACATTAAGCCTAGGTAGCCTCCCTATTCTCAGGAAGCCATTCAGTGAGCCGATGTCAGCCACTCCCATCCATCAGGTGTTTTATCCCATTGTGCCTTGGGGCTGGATGAAGATTTTTTTATGTCTTGCTGCTCCTTATCTCTTATTTTGACTTTCCTCCATACCCTATTGAAAACACCTCCATGACTCTTATCAAAACACCTCCATGACTCTTATCAGGATAAACCATAAATAAAGTATAGCCTGATATTCCAGAAAGTTTTCCTCTTTCATTCACATCCTTCTATTCTAGAATCCTCACCATGAAATAATCCATCTGGATTGAGTGTAGCGAACTGATCTTGAAGGTGTGATCCCATTTCTTCCTATGATATGAATGCCAAAGATATCCTTATCTTCCAGTCTGCATTTTTATAGTGGTCTCTCCCTCATTATAGTACTGTATACTTTTTTACCAAACAGCTGCTCCTTTTGAGGGTCTTCCATAGCATTATCTCCTAGTTTGTCCCATTTGGGTGATCCCCCTATCATATCCAGTGCCTCAAAGCATTTTCATAAAAGGTTTTTACTTTCTCTATTTAGTTCATACAGGTTAATTATCTTCATTCTACTACTTCTGACATGCATCAATGAAATGATCTACCATCCCAACTATACCTAGCTTCCTCAATGACTGACTGCTTCTGTCTCTTCAAGAGAATATTTTCTTTTCTTCTACCTCTTTTCAGTTTTTTTTAAATGATATTACATCTGGACATTCCCCAAAATTGAGTGTCTTGGAGTCTCATATCTTCAATTACTATTTTATTCTGTAATGCTAAATTACCGGTTGTCTCTGTTCCCCTTGAAAATTGTTCATCTCATTGAGTATATGTAGCCATCGTGTTCAAGGTCATTAGCTATATTACCCTTATCTCTTTATTTTATGCATTTTACCCCTGAATAACCATCTAGGCAAAGCCTCATGCCCAGCATGCTCGAAGTCATTTCTAAATGAAGCATAATCTTAGCCTTTACCAAATACCTACCCAGTAGATGTGAGGGTTCTAGTAACTATGAAAATCTTATGCGCCCTTGTTGGTCTACACCAGCTTTCTATAGTATCACATGAATTGCTGTTCTCTGTTATTTATTCAGCTGTTTACTATACTGCATGCATAATAAACATCTGATTAGCCAGATCCCTTCAATGAACAACTTGTGTAATTTGCCTTGCAAACATTTCTCATGTGCTACTACCTACACTCTTCACTTAGCACTCTGCTCATGAGTGACTGATACCAGCTATGAGGCAGATGGGCCACCACAACATGTCCTACTTCCTTGATGCTGCATCTGTGTGTAAACCTCTTATTTCTTATGACTTATGCAGTTATTTCAATGTCTGGCTTATGTCTTAACTTGTTTCCCATTAATTATCATGGCTTTGGAACTTTTCTTCAATATCACAACACGGAGATAGTTTCCACTGCAATCAGACAACACACTGATATATACAATAATATCAAGTAATAGCAAGAGGTAAAGTAAAATAACAAATAAAGACATTACTTAAGCCATGGAGATAGCCCTTAATAAGGCATGGAAGCATATGGCAATCAGATCACTAATGCTTGCAAAAAGACTTTATAGAAACAACATTTCTTCTTTCATTTATGTACTGGTTTGAGAAGAAGAAGACAGAGATATCAGTATATTGTTCCTCCTAGGCCTGCACTGTGGCTGAGAAGGATAAATCCTTAATGAAGGTTCAGGTGACCTCTGTTCGTTTAGTGGCTTGGCCTTCTGAGATGCTGCGGGGATAGATGCATGTGCTCATCCCAGGGTACAGGGCATTCATATAGGGATTGTCTGCAGGGAGGCACAGTCAGTAGCCCTCAGATGTGAAAGATGAATACAGGGGAGGGGGGATATAAAGGGGTAGGTAATAACTGAGAAGCAGTCAAAAGCACGACCATCTCAAGACACCCATAGGTTCCACGTTGGCCCCTGACTTAGAATGGAGAAAAGCTGGTAGACTTGGTAATGGATGGGAGCATGGAGGAACCCAAAAATAATGAAGCACAATGGAAACAAAAAAATATAGTACACCTGCATTCAAAAAAAAAGGAAGACTACATGGAATAACATCAGTTCTTTCTCAAATTAAAACATATGCATTTGTCAGAATCTTGTATTTAATACTGCTTTACAAATTGCTGAACAGTGACAGACAATTTCTGATCTAGGTCTCTGTAACTCCAAGCACTATCCGTATAACAGACTAAGAGTATAGGAGAACATCAAGGGGGCAACTATGTAATGTTAAAGTTAGCAAAACATGTAATCATGTTGATTCTTCTACCTAGGTTTGTTCATCTATCATTTACTTATCCATGCATTCCAAACTAGACCTAATTGTCATGAAGGCAACTATCTAACAAAGCCAAGACTCAAACCATTCTATTCTTTGCAATGAAAGGGTAGGCAAAAACGTCATTGTTTCTGTCATGTTATAGTTTGTTGCTTACCTGCCCATGACTTTTATGCTCCACCCTTCTGTTCCAAACATGGTATGGCTTCTTAGTCTCGTAATTCTTTGTTTTGTTTCTAAATGTTGATTAATAATAAAGGCCAGAAGAGAAAAGAGATAAGAAATAAGCATGTTACAGTTTTTAAAATCCACATTTCATCCAGTTACACTTTGAGTAATAACAGTTGCAGTGAGCATGACAGTATTATAGGGCATTCACCTTATTTGTAACACCGTATTTATTTATTTATTTATTTGAAACTATATGGCTTACAGCAATGATCAGAAAAGACCAATTTCAGTCTTAGCTCAGAGAGAAGTGGGAAAGAAGAAAAAAAAATGAAACAAAAACATGCATATACATTGCAGTACAGAAAGTAATTATGAGATACAAAGCATACAATATAGACATAAGCAATCACTGTATGCAATATGGAGAGGAGCAGTACCACATGATAAGAATATACAAAAATATATGTCTATATCTATATTTGTTATCTATATCTATATATATGTTTTTTATCATCTATATATATGTTTTTTATCTATATATATCTATATTTTTATATATATGTATATCTATATTTATAATCTATATCTTTATCTATGTCTATACAAAAAAAATCACTATATTGAAAGGCAACTGATTGAACACAGCATGTCGACCAGCAGTAATTAAACATAAAACAAAAAAAAAAGAAAATATTGTTTTTTGGAGGGTGGAGAGAGCCCACCTGTATGCTCTGCTAATTATATACACTAGCTCTGAGATCACACTGCAGAGGAGAAAGGGCATATGACCCAATTCCCATGATGCAACAATCTTATATAGAAAAAAGCAGGCACATTTAATCAGATGATTTTCAATCTACTGAGCTGGATTTCTTTTCTATTCACCAATTAGAATATTTGAGTGATTGTCAGTAACCCATATGTGTATATATACTTATAGCTACAACAGTAATTTTTCATCCTATGCTGTACTATTCCTTCAAACTGTTGTTTAGCTATTTATATTCTTGGCCATTGATAATACCCAGGAAACATGGCCATTCATCTTGACTTTCTCATATTTACAGTTGTTTTACTTACCTAATCCTGTCGTGCACCATTTCGCCTTACCCCTGCCACATTATAACTTCCTTGAATGTAGTACTCCTTCTAGCTAGAGCTTTGCAAAGCCCTGAGTAAGTATAGAACAACCAGAGGCAACAACCTCCTTCTAAGAAATCCTCATGTACTTGTATAGTGGGCCGAGGCACAGCACCCCACTTCTCTGCTAGCGCACACACCCTATATTTAGAGATCCATGCCAACATGGTACAATCACGAGAGATAAAAATATGTAGTAATCCCACTTAAAGCATCCTTACATGCACAGTAAACCTACCATTGTTCCCTAGTTTCCTTTTAATGCCACTACTAAATATCCAGAACTTTTTTTCATTCTCAAGCCTCTCATAGTACTCACCTGCTGGCATTTGTTGTTCAGTCTAAGCTGTTAAGTCTGTGCCCCACCTAGCAGGACTATTTATTCATTGATATTTTTTCTTTTATCAAACACACACACACACACACACACACACACACACACACACACACACACACACACACACATATCACGCACCCCCCCCCCCAGGTAACCGTTTGGAATACCGTGACCCATTAGAGTGAGTCCCAAAAAACAGAGCCTGAATGGCCAAAACATTGTACTTGTATTTACTAAGTCTGAGATACCATTTCTTGGAATATTCCCTTTTCTCCAAGGTATGCTGATCTTTAAGTTAGTGAATACATATATATATATATATATATATATATATATATATATATATATATCTATATATATATGTATATATATATATATACACATATATATATATATAGATATATATACACACACACACACACACACACACACACACACACACATATATATATATATATATATATATATATATATATATATGTGTGTGTGTGTGTGTTTGGGGGTCTTGCCCCCCCCCCCACATGGGTGTACAGGGGGGGGGTGCCCCACCCGCAAAAAGACATTGTAAGGAGAAGAGTGATTTTCAAGATGCACTCTTCTACTGTGGTTTTGATCTTTTTTTTTTTTTTTTTTGTGGATTTTTAGCGCTCAGTATTCCAAATGCCGATATTTTAATAATGGAGCCTTATTCCCTGTCTTGGCTTGATCATGTCTCCAACTATAGATTCCATGCGTTGTTACTATTTTCCTTGCTTCTCTCGTCTCTGCAATTGGTATAGGACCTTCTGTGAAATTAAATGGTTTTGTTCTCATTTTTCCCTGCCTTTCATGTCTCTAACACTACATTCCATGCTTTGTTTCTAGTTTTCCTTGCTTTTTCTTGTCTCTACAGTTGTTGTGAGACCTTGTAAGAAATTAAATGGGGGTCTTCCTCACAAATGCAAACCTTCATCCATTTTCTCGCCTATTATTTTTGGTTCCTGTCCACACAGTTATTCGTTGGTGTAGTCTGAACTCAGTAGATCAGCTAGGTATAAATATTTACTTGATTCTTTATTTTATCTGGTAACTGAGGGATCAGGTTTGTAGTACTTAGTTTCTAGTCTTCACCTTCTGTTCCATTTCTTCCTGTCCCCATTTTGGCCTAGCTTCAACACTTAAGTTTGAATGAATTTATAAATAAGAGAAATTCCTCCATCTTTGTCTTTGAACTGCATATCACTCATTCATTCCTCCACACAGCCACAAGCCAAATAGGGTAGGCCAACTATGGGGGTCTCATTTCTTTACAATGGTAAGTGAATGCTTTTCACAACTTGAAGAATCTAAAGTATATTTTTGATATTGTCAGTATTTTCTTTTTTATTTGTTATTTAATTCTGGGATCTCACAGCTCTGAGGCTAACTTGCCTTGTCCGAAATGAACAGAAATGTGATTGCAGGGGTGCCATCTTTTGATTCTTTGACCCTATTATATGCATCTTACTCAATCACTAATGAGAATTCAGTGTTCCTGCTAAATTAACTTTTACCAATTTTTCTGAGAATGCTCCTAAACCCTTCTTCAGGAGCACTTTCCAGAACTGCAGTAATCCTGATGCTCTGTCCTTAGACCTGTTGCAAAGATAATCCATCTCCTCTTCTTACTACTGGAGAAGTCTGTCAACAATGCAAAACATGGTTCTTTTTTTTCCATGTTACTGCAGCATTCTTTTTGCTTTCATCCCGACATTCAATTTTTCTTTCAGCATTGTCTAGAGGTGGTAGTTGATCATCACATTTCAATTTTAGGGTCCCCATATGTTTGGCCACTCCAGAGGTTTTCAAAAAGATGGTGCATTTTTTTTCTTGACTGAAAAAATGCTAAAAGTTTCTAACTGCTTCTATATAGTTAACATTACTCTTTCATATGTCTTAGCAATCAATCTGCATACCAGAAGGGCAAAGGAAGTTACATTTTATAGACACATGAGCAGAAGAAAAACGATCAAAGCCACATTATATTACAACTTGTCTGGAGTAAGGCTTACTCTAAAAGTCTATGGACCTCAGAAGTCAGGAAACTACATATTCTGAATATGTTCAACAAAGAACTTTGGGTGTGTTTAAAATATTTGGTTTTTAACTAATTGCTGCTTCATAATATAGAATAGCACTGCCTTCTGTCTCAACAGCTACTTTTTCTTCTTCTTCTTTCGGCTGTTCCCATTAGGGGTTGCCACAGTGGATCATCTGTTTCCACTTCTTCCTGTCCTCTGCATCTTGCTCTGTCACACCAACCACCTGCATGTCCTCTCTCACCACATCCATAAACCTTATCTTAGGCCTTCCTCTTTTCCTGTTATAATTTGATTGATTGTGTTTAAAATGGCATACCTTTTTTCATAGTTGTGATTGTAAAGTAGCCAGATTACTTGATTACAGATTTATTGATGTCATTATTACCATAGGTAATAACATTTTAGCTAAAATGGCTACTGTGAGAGCCTGTTTTGCCAGTTTTCCTTTCTTCTTAAAAACTACTAGCAGGATCTGTGGCCTAGAAGCAGTTAACTTCAAAAAGAGTGGCACACATATTTATGTATGTATGTATGTATGTATGTATGTATGTATGTATATATGCATATATTTATTTATTTATTTATGTTTTTGACAGATTAGTCTTATTAGGTAAGACCTAAATTAAGGGGAGACACAAGGTGGCATTTATATTGAAAGGTACATTTGTCCAAGGCACCAGGGGAAACTACCCTACTCTTTCCATCATGTATTTGGGGAGGCAATCACAAACAACAACTAGGTAACCTAGACAAAACGAATAAACAAACTAGCCATTCCAAAGGAGGACAAACCAAATCACAGAGTATAAAAATAAAGAACATATATTGAGTGCTTTTGTCAGCTTATAGCAGTTGACTTCATCAGAATAACACCATAAACAGATGAACCAGTTTAAAAAAAAACACCTCCAAAGTCACATGATCACAAAAAACAAAGAATGGTAAAAAATTAATGAATTACAAAAACAATTCCCATTATCGCAACCAATCACGTAGCTCTCCCTCTTACAAATAAGTTCAAACATAAAGCAAAAAATTGAATTACTCTACAATAATAAAATAATACTGAATAATAAAAATAACAAACAATAAAACAGGTTACTATAAATGAACAATATGGTTAAACTACTTATGAATGAAGCCTTAGCATACTAGCCACTGACATACGGTCATTATGACCTGCAGGCACATGGGTGTTTAATTTAATTTTCCAGTTCAGTTCCTTGTATTCAATCAAATCAGCCCATGGTCCCCCTCTAGGGTCCCTAGGTACTAGGTCAAGTACAAAAAAATCGCCAAAAATTATGTGAGGGGGAAATTTAAAATTGTGCTTAATTAAAGTATTTTTGTCATTCTTATTCTTGCTGTCTAACAAGTGTTCATAAATTCTGTCTTTGAGTTTCACCTGTGTTTTTCTACCATAAAAACTTGTATACAGGTTACACAAAGCTACACAAATAACCTCAGTGGAATTACATGTAAAATAAGTATTGGATTTGACAATTTGGTTGTTGATTTTGACACTGTCATGATCAATTATAAATTTGCATTGCTTACAAAATCTGCATTTGAACATCCCAACCATGTCTTTATGTAAGGGATTACCAAAAGGTTGGTGTCCACCTTCTAATAAATTTCCCTCTTTTCTAAACAATGTAAGGTTCATCACCGATCAAGTCGATGACACCTTCAAAACAAGTGAAAAGTTGTCAGTTCTTAAAACGTATACCAAAAGTATACTTGCGGTCTGCACTAAATCTTGTTACAAAACAGTGAGTGTAGTTTCTTTTAGGGGGATCTGCTGGTTTAAGAATGCTTCAAATAGTTTTATCTACACCGAATAGATGATAAAAAAACTTGTTGCCTTTTTGAAACAATCTCATCCTTAATGTTCTTGACTAAATGTGTTGGATAACCCCTGGAACAAAACATATCAGCTAAAACATTACACTGTATACTTAATTCCAAATCCTCAGATACCACCCTAGCTAACCTAACAAATTGTGCTTTGACAATCCCTACTTTCTGGTGCTCAGGATGGGAACTAGAATAGTGAAGCAAACTGTCAGAATACGTAGGCTTCCTATAAATGTTGCTAGCTAGCCTTCTATTCGCTAAATCATTAGTGATCTTGATGTCTAAGTAACTAATCTTGGTAGCACTATAGTTTTATGTAAATTTCAAAAAATCTGTTGTACTGTTAAGATAATCAATACAATTATCTATTTCTGAAATACATTTGTTCCAAATCAATAAGATGTTGTCCAAATAATGTAAATAAAGCTTCCATGGTTTAGAGGAAAATGAATTAAGAAGAAATTTCTATTCCCACTGCAGCATTATAATGTTGGCAAAAATGGGGGCACATGCAGCCCCCATTGCTACTCCTTTTCTCTGCAAAAATAGTGTCCCTCAAAGTAAACATAGTTATTATATAAGATTATTTCTACAAGGCCATAAAGTATATTAATTTCCTGATTAGAAAACTGCTTCAAATCAGTTAGAAACTCATTGAACCATTCCATACTTAAATCATGTGCAATGACATTAAAAAGATTGATGACATCAGTAGTCAAAAAATATCATCTTCATTGAAACTTAGTTCATTAAGCTTACTTAGAAAATGACAAGAGTAAACAGTTTTTAAGTGTGACATCAATATATCTGGCTAGTGGATACAGTTTGGATTTAGCTGCATTCACTATTGGTTTTAAAGGAGGATCATGTATATTTTTATGGATATTTGATATACTAAAGATTGAGGGCACCATGGGAAATTTAGAACTTTAAGAACAGTGAAAGTCTATGGTCAATTTGTCCTTTGTCCTCCATGTCTTTAATCAATAAATCCATTTTTTATATGATATGTCAAAACAGTTAAGTGAAGATTCTTCATATAAGTCACTGTCAAACAAATGAAGATTCATCCTGTTCACATACTCCATTTTTGACAATAATAATCCCCCTTTATTGTTTTTCATTACCCACAATTTTCTATCACTACAGCATTTCTGCAAAAGTGAATGCTCAGATGAAGTTAGGTTATATTCAAATCTATTATTCCTTCTAGAAACCAGTGCCCTAAAGTCAAATTCACGTAACGTTTCAAAAATAATTAAACACAAAGGCAATGGTAGGTTGTAAACACTCTTTCTATGTAAATGGTGAGGTACATACTCAACACTATTGTTCTTAGATAAAAATTTAAAACTTAATTTTCTTAAAAAAAACTTCAAGTCAATAATAAGTTCCTATATGGTAGGCACAAAATTAAAACCCTTACATAATAAATCAGCTAAATTGTTTTCAAAAACATGATAGGTGAAATTGTAAACTTTAAAGTCACCTCTAGAGTTTGTGATGATTGATGGATAAGCTACATCCGCAACAAAAGAAACATCATCTTGAGAAAAAACAGCCACTGTTAGTTCCTCCTCCATCTCTGGTTCTACCTGGAGACATTTCAGTACTCCTGGATCCCCTCTGACTGGATTCTGATTGTTCGCTGATCGATATATCTGGTTCTTCAACCACTCAGAATGTCTCAGTAAAGCCTGCCCTAAAGGGGCTGGTTTAGAGGAGCAAGTGGGTCATTCACTTCAATGATTAGTTGATGACTTGTTTGGGGCTTATATCATTCATTCAAATGCAAACTGACCCCAGTATTTGGTTTAGGATAAGCTTCCCCTTGAGAGTATGTGACCCTATCAATCTCTTACAAATTTCTTTCCCTTCCTCGTTTTAATGTTGAACACAGTCATATCTACATTAGCAACTATTTGCTTATATTCTTCCACAGAGTTCTCAAATAGCAAATCAGTAGTTATTGCCTGTTACAGGTCTGCCAACACATGATACAAGGAACTGATGACCCTTTGGTTGTGTTTAATAAGTGTTTCCATAATCTCACAACCATGATGGTCAACAACTCAGTCAACTCTTTATACAGGTCTGAGTAGGATGTTTTTCCCATTCAGAAACTTCCAGCTCCTCTATCCTTTTGGCACTCTTCTAACCTTTATACATTCTAAAAGTAGGAATTTGAGCTGATTTGGTTGAAAACAAGGAAATGAACTGGCAAATTGAACTAAACCACCATGTGTCTACAGGTCTTAATGACCATATGTCAATAGCTAGTGTGTTAAGGCTTCATTCATATGTAGTTTAACCATATTGTTCATTTATAGTAAGCTATTTTATTGTTTATTTTCATTATTTAGTGTGGTTTTATTATTGTAAAGTAATCCCATTTTTTGTTTATGTTTGAACTTATTTGTAAGAGGCAGAGCTACATGATTAGTTGCAATAATGGGAATTTGTTTTGTAATTTATTAATTCTTTACCATTCATTGTTTTTTTTTTTTGTGTGATCATGTGACTTTGGACAGCGTTTTTAAACTGCTTCATCTCTTTATGGTGTTATTTTGACAAAGTCAACTGCTATGTGCTGACAAAATCACTGAATAAATATTCTTTATTTTTTATACTCTGTGATTTGATTTGTCCTCCTTTGGAACAGCTTTTTTGTTTTTTGGTGAAGAAAATGCTGAGATTACTAGAAATTGTATATATGAATAATTGCACTGTAACTTTAGAAACTATTATGAGTAGAACTTTAGAAAAAACATTAAAAGGGTATAAAAGATGAAATGGCCCATTGAATAAAATAAGCTTGCCAACTATCCAGAATGATTTGATTTACTTTTAAATAGGGTCATTAAGAAGTTAACAGATGCTTGGGCTGCCAGCATAACCACTAAAATAAAGAGATGTATGATCCTCCATTTCTGGGAACAGACATTGAGCATCAGCTCTCAAATGACTTTAAATGATTTCAGCAAATTGTACAATTTAACCCTCTGAAAAAATCTGAATTCTACAAGAAACTTATGACAAAGTATAGGAGCAATACAATGGGCAGATTTTCTAGGAAGAATTGACCCAAGTGGAGTAGCTTGGTTTGATGACTATCGAGGTTCCCTCCCAATGATGAAAGGGGTGATCAACTGTCTTTATAATATTCTTTTAACTCCCAGGCAGAGTGCATGGGGCAAATTTCATCTCATGTGGGAAAGAGACAATGCAATAACCATTGACAGACTTGTCTCATCCTGATTACTTGCAGTACCTAGATAAACAACCTGTTCATTTAAACTGAGAATTTTTGATTACAGTGGCAATCTGAGTATTTCTATATTCTAGCTAAACTTAGAAGGATGTTTCCAAGTAGCCCTTTTGTAGGAGATGTTTAGCAGGTGAGCTGGGTGACTGGATACGTATTTTCTGAGGAGTGTTTTGCTCTGCTGGGGTATACACAGATGATTCAGAGCTTTTGATGGCATATTTGGCCAAATTTGATTAAAGTTACCAAGGCTGTACTCTGCTGCAGATAACCACTGCTCATTCACTGTCCCACCTCCCCTTTAATTTGCTAAACTTATTGTTGCTTGCAGCCAAGAAGTGCATTAATAAAGGATGGAAGTCTCCTATTGCCCCAGCCTTTACAGATTTAACAACCATCATGAAAGACATATCCACTCTTGAACTCATTACTTCAGACCTGTCTTTGAAGGTCCTTGTCCTGGAAAGGTGGACTTCTTTGACTAATTTTAACACTGAGCAGTATGCTGCCTTTCAATCAGCATAACCGCTGTATTTGTGATTTTATCTAGTGGAGGTAAATTAGATTTTTTTAATGAAGTGTATGCATTTACACAAATCCATGCAACTGAACTATGCACCATGGCTCTGTATAGTAACAAACCTTGGAATAAATAATTATTAGCTGTATCTGTGAGTTTTAGAAAAAGAAAACAAAATGAAAGTAATAACAATTTTGCTGCCTAAGATAAGCTTGCAGCAGTGCATCCCTGCAATTTGTTTATGAATGCAAGCTTGGACAACAGACAGCTAGGACATTCTTCTAACAAATGCAAATGCCTGCCTAATTTTTGAAGTCACGCATATTGTGACAGGCTGGTACAGCTGTTTTTTTTTTCTATTGGCACAATGTTAAAAGTGTAATAAACATATTTTACAGTGAATAACCCACTTGTACCCACTTAGATGAATGCAGCCTAGACTACATTTTACTGCAGCCTTGATGGCATCTGAAAGCCTTGCATGTGTACACTTTCTAGAAGAGTTACCTCGACTAGGAAACTATCATAAGACATGATAAGGGCTCAAGATGGTTTTTTTTTTCTTTTTCTGAATCTTATGACGAAATATACAGCTTTCAATGGAATTTGAAGGTGCAAGGGAACTGTTCTGTCATGCATGAACCTTCTAGATATGAACTAAGTGCAATACTTGACAGCATGAAGAACAAATCAAAATGTATCAAAGCTGATAGAATAAGATACAAGGCACATGCAAATTAATTATGACAAAACTACAACAAAGATGGGCCCATTCTGTTACACAAATAGAAAAAAGTAGTTTTATTGTGTCAAATAACATGATAAAAATTAAGGGAGTAGAAGACAAAGACTGAGATTTATTATAGTAAAGCTACAACAGAGGCAGGTCTTTTCTGTTATAAAAAACATTTATTTTATTTACTAGCATGTTAGTGGTGTGGTACAATACATATAACAATACACTGTGTCATATTCTTTACCTCAGACAGGAACATGCTGCCCTGTATGTTTACCAATATGTATCCACTCAATATATATCTTCATGGCATGCACACAATTATATTAAACTCCTTGCCAATATTCTTGGTATTTAGACTATATGATCAATTAGTTTTTAATATTTTTTCAAGCTACTATTCCTTAGCCAAACACTTTTAAGCATAAATGTTTATGCATTATGTAACTTCAGTTATCCGGCTATAAGGTAGATTTCAGTAAAGGTAAAGGGGTCTTTTTTATCCCAACATATATAGCTGTTAGAACAGATGCCTTGGAAATATGTCCTCTAATGACGTTATAAATGAATGGTTTCTAAAGAACAGATTGAATGAAAGAACAGTATCTTTATCTATTTCAAGAATAAATAAGTGAGCAGAGCTCCTAAGCCTTTAAGTAAGGGTTCCTCCTTATACACCTTCTGTTAGGCCATCTGTAAGCTTAAGTAGAGGGATTTTTTTTTCATACTGTCTATTATATAAATTCAACCCTACTTCTGCCAGCTACATGTAGCACCCTATTAATCAAAAAGATTTCTGACAGGAGCTGAAGAATATATTCTTGATGCAACAGCAGCAATGCCATCTGCAAACAGGTATCTGTAAAACAAGTATATTTTCAAACACATGATATATTCTTGCATTTTACAGCAGAAATGTCAGTTTTTTAGTTTTGTCTGTAGTAAGATCTATTACATTTAATTTCTGCTTGTTTGATTTATAAGCATTGGCATATGATAATGGGTGGAATACATACCGATAAGAACATACCTAGTTACACATTCATACACACGGTACTAAATCAGGTCCATGTGTTACTAATAACAAATGGACCTGATTTAGTACTGTGTGCATGAATGTGTAACTAGATATGAGCTACAGTAAAAGTTATTACAAGAGGGAGTGTCTATCCTTTTGATAATATAAAGCACAGGAAGCTGGGCTTTTTAGTGTTCTGCTGAGTTTATATTAGACCAGTTGTATAACATTACTGGAGATGCGTAAGTCACTACAGGAATTCTTTTAGGAATAACTTTACAGCAGCCCTAGTCTACTGAAATCAGTAACTGTTAGCCTTGCATGTCCAAAAAGCAGATGGTATGCATTAGTCATTAAACACATAGAGAAATGTACCTCAGGTAATTCTTATGAGGAAAGGAGATGAACCATTTTATAAGCAGTCAGTGTGTTCTATTAATCCCTTACAGTATTGTTTGCACAAACTCAGTATACTGCTACATATATAATTAGAAAAGGGAACTTCTGTTCTAAGTTTCTAACTGATTGATGTACATTCTGTAATAGCCAAAAATGTAAAGAATATATTATGTTTTATTTTACCACTGGAAAAACAAAAAGTATAATTTATTTTTGACTGACTTAGAGTTGATGCAATGAGTTGTGATAATTGCAAATAACATAATCATGGGGAAAAAATTCAAAAAGATATTGTTACCCATTTTTTGATTTTCTACTATTTGCTCAAAATAATATAACAATAACCAACAGGTGGGTGTGGGTAATGCTGGATTTATCCATGGTTGGTGAGCTTAACAAAGCTAACCATGGGTAAATCAGCATTATCCTAACCCAGCTATTGGTTATTGCTATTGTATAATGACATTATTTAAAAAAAGTTATTTTTCTTAAATAATGTCCTTGTATAATAGTGTTGTGCTTTTCTTCAGTGTTTTCCCTGAAATCCTGGGATTTCTTGATGTACTTCGCGTGTATTTGTGACTTACATTCCCAATCTTATGCAGTACATCAGTGCTGTGTAAAGGAAGCAACAGAGAAAGGAAGATCTCAGTTGCCTTTTTTTTTTTTACTTAAAAAAATGAAATTGGGAGACTTCAAATGT